>NC_057794.1:185492838-185507652 GCF_018294505.1 Triticum aestivum
TATGCAAGTTAATAAAGGTGATTGTTTATCATATGGGTAAGGTTGGATGGAGGGTGGTAGGAACAAATGCTCCACCTAGAGCATGTGTGTGTGAGATGGCGTCTTAGTGTGTGTGTGAGAGAGAGAGAGAGAGAGATGGAGTCTTAGTGTGTGTGTGGGGGGGGGGGTGCTGCTACCTCTTTTAGCACTGCGTTGGTTTTTCCCAAAGAGGAAGGGATGATGCAGCAAAGTAGCATAAGTATTTCCCTCAGTTTTTGAGAACCAAGGTATCAATCTAGTAGGAGGCTACGCGCGAGTCCCTCGCACCTACACAACACAAATAAATCCTCGCAACCAACGCAAATAGGGGTTGTCAATCCCTATAGGGCCACTTACAAGAGTGAGATCTGATAGATATGATAAGATAATATTTTTGGTATTTTTATGATAAAGATGCAAAGTAAAATAAAGGCAAAGTAAATAGCAAAGTAAATAACTAAGTAGTAGGAGATTGATATGATAAAGATAGACCCGGGGGCCATAGGTTTCACTAGTGGCTTCTCTCGAGAGCATAAGTATTCTACGGTGGGTGAACAAATTAATGTTGAGCAATTGACAGAATTGAGCATAGTTATGAGAATATCTAGTTATGATCATCTATATAGGCATCACGTCCGAGACAAGTAGACCGACTCCTGCCTGCATCTACTACTATTACTCCACTCATCGACCGCTATCCAGCATGCATCTAGAGTACTAAGTAAAAACAGAGTAACGCCTTAAGCAAGATGACATGATGTAGAGGGATAGACTCATGCAATATGAAGAAAACCCCATCTTGTTATCCTCGATGGCAACAATACAATACATGCCTTGCTGCCCTTACTGTCACCGGGAAAGGACACCGCAAGATTGAACCCAAAGCTAAGCACTCCTCCCATTGCAAGAAAGATCAATCTAGTAGGCCAAACCAAACTGATAATTCAAAGAGACTTGCAAAGATAACCAATCATACATAAAAGAATTTAGAGAAGATTCAAATATTATTCATAGATAGACTTGATCATAAACCCACAATTCATCGGTCTCAAAAAACACACCGCAAAAAGAAGATTACATTGAATAGATCTCCACAAGAGAGGGGTAGAACATTGTATTGAGATCCAAAAAGAGAGAAGAAGCCATCTACCTACTAACTATAGACCCGTAGGTCTAAGGTAAACTACTCACACTTCATCGGAAGGGCTATGGTGTTGATGTAGAAGCCCTCCGTGATCGATGCCCCCTCCGGCGGAGCTCCAGAACAGGCCCAAGATGGGATCTCGTGGATACAGAAAGTTGCGGCAGTGGAATTAGGGTTTTTGCTCCATATCTGATCGTTTGGGGGTACGTGGGTATATATAGGAGGAAGAAGTACGTCGGTGGAGCAACAGGGGGCCCCCCTACCTTGTGGCCTCCTGTTACGTGTCTTGACGTAGGGTCCAAGTCTCCTGAGTTGTATTCGATGAGAAAATCACGTTCCCGAAGGTTTCATTCTGTTTGGACTCCATTTGATATTCCTTTTCTTCGAAACCCTAAAACAGGCAAAAAAACAATTCTAGGTTGGGCCTCCAGTTAATAGGTTAGTCCCAAAAATAATATAAAAGTGGATAATAAAGCCCAATAATGTCCAAAACAGTAGATAATATAGCATGGAGGAATCAAAAATTATAGATACGTTGGAGATGTATCAAGCATACCCAAGCTTAATTCCTGCTCGTCCTCGAGTAGGTAAATGATAAAAACAGAATTTTTGATGCGGAGTGCTACTTGGCATAATTTTAATGTAATTCTTCTTAATTGTGGTATGAATATTCAGATCCGAAAGATTCAAGACAAAAGTTCATATTGACATAAAAACGGTAATACTTCAAGCATACTAACAAAGCAATTATGTCTTCTCAAAATAACATGGCTATAGAAAGTTATCCCTACAAAATCATATAGTCTGGCTATGCTCTATCTTCACCACACATAGTATTTAAATCATGCACAACCCCGATGACAAGCCAAGCAATTGTTTCATACTTTTGACATTCTCAAAACTTTTTCAATCTTCACGCAATACATGAGCGTGAGCCATGGATATAGCAGTATAGGTGGAATAGAGTGGTGGTTGTGGAGAAGACAAAAAGGGGAAGATAGTCTCACATCAACTAGGCGTATCAACGGGTTATGGAGATGCCCATCAATAGATATCAATGTGAGTGAGTAGGGATTGCCATGCAATGGATGCACTAGAGCTATAAGTATATGAAAGCTCAAAAAGAAACTAAGTGGGTGTGCATCCAACTTGCTTGCTCATGAAGACCTAGGACATTTTGAGGAAGCCCATCAATTGAATATACAAGCCAAGTTCTATAATGAAAGATTCCCACTAGTATATGAAAGTGATAACATGAGAGACTCTCTACTATGAAGATTATGGTGCTACCTTGAAGCACAAGTGTGGTAAAAGGATAGTAACATTGTCCCTTCTCTCTTTTTCTCTTATTTTTTCTCTTTTTTTATTTGGGCCTTTTCTCTTTTTTTATGGCCTTTTTCTTTCTTTCTTTTTTATTTTTCGTCCGGAGTCTCATCCCGACTTGTGGGGGAATCATAGTCTCCATCATCCTTTCCTTACAGGGACAATGCTCTAATAATGATGATCATCACACTTTTATTTTTCTTACAACTCAACAATTACAAGTTGATACTTAGAACAAAATATGACTCTATATGAATGCCTCCGGCGGTGTAGCGGGATATGCAATGATGCATGAGTGACAAGTATGAAAGAATTATGAATGGTGGCTTTGCCACAAATACTATGTCAACTACATGACGATGCTAAGCAATATGACAATGATGGAGTGTGTCATAAACAGAACGGTGGAAAGTTGCATGGCAATATATCTCGGAATGGCTATGGAAATGCCATAATAGGTAGGTATGGTGGCTGTTTTGAGGAAGGTATATGGTGGGTATATGATACCGGCGAAAGGTGCACGGTATTAGAGAGGCTAGCAAAGATGGAAGGGTGAGAGTGCGTATAATCCATGGACTCAACATTAGTCATAAAGAACTCATATACTTATTGCAAAAATCTACAAGTTATCAAAGCAAAGTTTTATGCGCATGCTCCTAGGGGGGCAGATTGGTTGGAAAACACCATCGCTCATCCCCGACCGCCACTCATAAGGAAGGCAATCATAAAAAATGCTCCGACGCATCACATAACGGTTCACCATACGTCCATGCTACGGGAATCAGAAGCTTCAACACAAGTATTTCCCAGATTCACAACTACTCAACTAGCACAACTTTAATATCACCATCTTTATATCTCAAAACAATTATCAAGTATCAAACTTCTCATAGTATTCAACACACTCATAAGAGAGTTTTATTATTAATCATGCATACCAAGCATATTAGAATTTTAAGCAAATTACCATGCTATTAAGACTCTCAAAATAATCTAAGTGAAGCATGAGAGGTCACTAGTTTCTATAAAACAAATCCACCGCCGTGCTCTAGAAGATATAAGTGAAGCACTAGAGCAAAATTATATAACTCAAAAGATATAAGCGAAGCACATAGAGTATTCTAACAAATTCCAAATCATGTATGGCTCTCTCAAAAGGTGTGTACAGCAAGGATGATTGTGGTAAACTAACAAGCAAAACTCAAATCATACAAGACGCTCCAAGCAAAACACATATCATGTGGTAAATAAAAATATAGCTCCAACTAAAGTTACCGATAGAAGTAGACGAAAGAGGGGATGCCTTCCGGGGCATCCCCAAGCATTTGCTTTTAGATGTCCTTAGATTATCTTGGGGGTGCCATGGGCATCCCCAAGCTTAGACTCTTGCCACTCCTTGTTCCATAATCCATCAAATCTTTACCCAAAACTTGAAACTTCACAACACAAAACTTAAAGTAGAAAATCTCGTGAGCTCCGTTAGCGAAAGAAAACAAAAGACCACTTCAAGGTACTGTAATGAACTCATTATTTATTTATATGGGTGTTATACCTACTGTATTTCAACTTCTCTATGGTTTATAAACTATTTTATTAGCCATGGATTCATCAAAATATGCAAACAACACACAAAAAACGGAATCTGTCAAAAACAGAACAGTCTGTAGTAATCTGTACCTAGCGCAAGATCTGGAACCCCAAAAATTCTAAAATAAATTGCTGGACGTGAGGAATTTATCTATTAATCATCTTCAAAAATAATTAGCTAAATAGTACTTTCTAAATAAAAATGGCAGCAGTTCTCGTGAGCGCTAAAGTTTCTGTTTTTTACAGCAAGTTCAACAAGACTTTCCCCAAGTCTTCCCAACGGTTCTACTTGGCACAAACACTAATTAAACACAAAAAACACAACCAATACAGAGGCTAGATAATTTATTTATTACTAAACAGGAGCAAAAAAACAAGGAATAAAAATAAAATTGGGTTGCCTCCCAACAAGCGCTATCGTTTAACGCCCCTAGCTAGGCATAACAAGCAAGAATAGATCTAGGTATTGCCATAATAGTAAGATAGATTGTTAAAAATCATTTCATATTCTCTATGTTCAGCAGAAAGTTTTCTTTGAGGCAAGCAAAAGTAATCAAAAGGGCTAAATTTATTGGGACAAAAAGCTCCAAGATCAACCTTGGGAGGTATAGGTTCCTCCTTCGGTCCTTCATATTGCACAATCAATTCATCATTATAAGCATTCTTGTGATAGAACTTTGTGAGCCTATAGTCAAGAGAATATCCCAATTCATTATTTCGAATAGCCAAATCATCATTAAGTTCAGAAATTCTATCAACTAAGACATTGGTAGGCACCCTTTTTCTAAGATTTTCATTGAAAGCGACATAGTCTAGAGATTGAAAACGCATAATTTCTTCTTAATCAAAGAGGATGGCCTCTATGGGAGGACGGCAAGCGTCCACCCTATAATGCGCAAATATTTATTTGGCCTCTTTTATTATGAATCAAAACTCATGAGCCAAAAATATAGTAACGACACACTTAATAGAAGAATGCTCAATATTAGAAAATTCTAGGAAAATCCTTTGTATGGAAGGATGCATGTGCATGAATTGCCTTTCAAGTTCAACTATAAGCATGACAATAGCGTCCGCAAGACTACTAGTTCTATGAAGGATAGAACTACCCATAGAGGGTAAAGCACCAACACAAGTAAAGAAATCTTGAATAACTCCTTTTCTAATAATATTACCACTACCAACACAGAATCTTTTTATATGTGAGATAGTGGGTTCTTTAGTAGGAGCATCAAAATTATTATCGACAATAGTATCCCCAATTTCAGACATAGAGGCGGAAGGTAAAGAACTAGCCATAACAACAAGCAAACAAACTAACACACAAGCAAACAAAAAGCAAGCGGGCAAAAAGAGGCAAATAGAGTGAGGATAGAGAGAGAGAGAGGGCAGATAAAACGGCAAGGGTGAAGTGGGGGAGAGGAAAACAAGAGGCAAATGGCAAATAATGTAATGCGGGATATAAGGGTATGTGATGGGTACTTGGTATGTTGACTTTTGCATAGACCTCCCCGGCAATGGCGCCAGAAATCCTTCTTGCTACCTCTTTTAGCACTGTGTTGGTTTTCCCCGAAGAGGAAGGGATGATGCAGCAAAGTAGCGTAAGTATTTCCCTCAGTTTTTGAGAACCAAGGTATCAATCCAGTAGGAGGCTACGCATGAGTCCCTCGCACCTACACAAAACAAATAAATCCTCGCAACCAACGCAAATAGGGGTTGTCAATCCCTATAGGGCCACATACGAGAGTGAGATATGATAGATATGATAAGATAATATTTTTGGTATTTTTATGATAAAGATGCAAAGTAAAATAAAGATAAAGTAAATAGCAAAGTAAATAACTAAGTAGTAGGAGATTGATATGATAAAGATAGACCTGGGGGCCATAGGTTTCACTAGTGGCTTCCGTCGAGAGCGTAAGTATTCTACGGTGGGTGAACAAATTACTGTTGAGAAATTGACAGAATTGAGCATAGTTATGAGAATATCTAGGTATGCTCATGTATATAGGCATCACGTCCGAGACAAGTAGACCGGCTCCTGCTTGCATCTACTACTATTACTCCACTCATCGACCGCTATCCAGCATGCATCTAGAGTATTAAGTAAAAACAAAGTAATGCCTTAAGCAAGATGACATGATGTAGAGGGATAGACTCATGCAATATGAAGAAAACCCCATCTTGTTATCCTCGATGGCAACAATACAATACGTGCCTTGCTGCCCTTACTGTCACCGGGAAAGGACACCGCGAGATTGAACCCAAAGCTAAGCACTTCTCCCATTGCAAGAAAGATCAATCTAGTAGGCCAAACCAAACTGATAATTCGAAGAGACTTGCAAAGATAACCAATCATACATAAAAGAGTTAAGAGAAGATTCAAATATTATTCATAGATAGACTTGATCATAAGCCCACAATTCATCGGTCTCAACAAACACACCGCAAAAAGAAGATTACATCGAATCGATCTCCACAAGAGAGGGGGAGAACATTGTATTGAGATCCAAAAAGAGAGAAGAAGCCATCTAGCTACTAACTATGGACCCGTAGGTCTGAGGTAAACTACTCACACTTCATTGAAAGGGCTATGGTGTTGATGTAGAAGCCCTTCGTGATCGATGCCCCCTTTGGCGGAGCTCCGGAATAGGCCCCAAGATGGGATCTCGTGGATACAGAAAGTTGCGGCGGTGGAATTAGGGTTTTTGCTCCGTATCTGATCGTTTGGGGTACGTGGGTATATATAGGAGGAAGAAGTACGTCGATGGAGCAACAGGGGGCCCACGAGGGTGGAGGGCACGCCTGGGGGGTAGGCGTGCCCCCCTACCTCGTGGCCTCCTGTTACGTGTCTTGACGTAGGGTCCAAGTCTCCTGAGTTGTATTCGATGAGAAAACCACGTTCCCGAAGGTTTCATTACGTTTGGACCCCGTTTGATATTCCTTTTCTTTGAAACTCTAAAACAGGCAAAAAAAATAGCAATTCTGGGTTGGGCCTTCGGTTAATAGGTTAGTCCCAAAAATAATATAAAAGTGGATAATAAAACGCAATAATGTCCAAAACAGTAGATAATATAGCATGGAGCAATCAAACATTATACATACGTTGGAGAAGTATCAGGTGCGTGCATGCGTGTGTGTGTGTGTGTGTGTGAGAGAGAGAGAGAGAGAGAGAGATGGAGTCTTAGTGTGTGTGTGGGGGGGTGTGTGCATGTGTGTGTGTGTATGTGTGTGTGTGTGTGTGTCTGTCGCGGGGTCCTCTGTGGCGGATGTAATTTAAGTCTGCATGGCTTCATCATAGAGAGGTGATGTGTATGGCAGAGGCCACCAACGATGGGGTGCGAGAGAGAAAATGCCCGTAGAGAGGGAAGAGAAGGTGTGTGCGCATGAGAGGAGTCGACATCGAGAGAACGTGTTTGTTCGAGAGACACCGAGTAAGACTACTATATATCGATGGTGCATGTAGGCGGGAATTAAACAAAGGGATGGTCTTATTGGTTTCAGGGATATAGGGGAAGAGTGAGAGGAGGGGGGGTAGCTAGAAGGAGATTGTTAAGTGTGAGTGTGTGTTTTACCCATCAAGGCGGAAGTTATGTGCACAAAAGAGGAGAACGATTCGATGTGGCATTTGGATTGAGGGTAATTAACTACGTATGGAGACATAGAGACCTTGAATGTGCATGTGTGAGAGGTATACATGTATACGTGGGATGTGTGTGTGTGCGCGCGCATGATCGAGATAAAAGAAAGAAGACATAAGTCATAAGATCAACAACAAGGGAGAGACGGATCGGTATGACAATATGCATGCATGTGAGAATGCAGGGAAGAAGGCCCAAAAATTGAGATGTTTTTTTGTCTTTAAGAGATAGTGGTGTGGGCTGGAGCACGCATCTATGGCGAGCAGAGGGAGTGAGGCGCAACGGTTGTGCAAAAGAGACCAACCTATAAATGCATATGTATGGAGAGACATATATAGTGTGGGTGATAGGAAGCAAGACTCCGTGCGAGAAAGAAATGTTGACGGAGAAACTACAGATAGATATAGAGATGGAGATACTAGCTAGAGGAACATCCACTAGTTTGGGTGTTGGAGATGACCGTCGGGTGGTTCAAAGGGTGAAGTTATATATGTGTGTGAGAGGGCACTTGACTGCATGTAGAGAGAAGCATATGTAGTGTGCGTGATAGGAATCAAGAGTGAGGGCGAGAAAGAATGTTGATGGAGAAATAGATAAATAGAAAGATAAAGATGCTAGCTAGTGTGCATTAGAGATAGGAGTCGAGTGGATAAGAAGGCTGGGTTATGTGTGTGGGTGTGAGAGAGATAGAGAGAGGGTGCATGTGAGTGACATACAAACAGATATCAGCGAGAAATGAGATCCAGAGAGACAGAGTTTTGTGTCTGTGAGAGACAATGATATTTCACGACGAGAGTGCTAGCTAGAGAGACATACGAGGGAACGCAAGATATCTCTAGGGAGAGAGGGTGTGTGTGAGCGACATACAAGAGAACAATGGAGAAATATGAGACCCTAGGAGACAGAGTTTGTGTTTGTGTGTGAGAAAGAGATATTGAAGAGGAAGAGTCGTAGGTTCTCATATCTAAGGAGCGAAAGACATCTCTGTATGAGGGGTGTGCGAGTGGCACACATGGGAATAGTAGAGAGAAATGAGACCCCGGGAGACAAAGTTTTGTGTTTGTGAGAGAAAGAGATTCCACATGGAGAATCATAGTTAGAGACACATAGCAGGGAACGAGATATACTTAGAGAGAGATAGAGTGATGAAGGTCGAGGGAGAGAGTACCGTCAGTGTGTTACGAAGATAAAAGATCATTGTCGACATACAGGTAGCACGAGAGATACCTAAGAGACGATGAACGTGTATAGGTCTAGAGAGATAGTCCTATATAAGCATGAGTGATAGCTATATGAGATGAATATCTGGATTAAGGGGGATTCAAATGTTTAAACTGGAGATCACGACATCGATAATATCATAACGCAAATTGGTGTATCAAACATGCATATTCATTTCAATTTGGGCACACATGTAATGTTATATAGTTTATCAATATTGGTGATCCGTAGATTCTTCAATTACAAACAATGCATGGTTTATATGCAATTAATGTCTAAATGGGATTACACTATATGTTGGTTGCGAGGATTTATTTGTTTTGTGCAGGTACGAGGGAATCGCGCGTAGCCTCCTACTGGATTGATACCTTGGTTCTCAAAAACTTACGCTACTTTGCCGCATCATCCCTTCCTCTTCTGGGAAAGCCAACGTAGTGCTCAAGAGGTAGCAAGAAGGATTTCTGGCGCCGTTGCCGGGGAGGTCTACCCAAAAGCCAACATACCAAGTACCCATCACATAACCTTATCTCCTGCATTACATTATTTGCCATTTTCCCCTCGTTTTCCTATCCCCCACATCACCCTTGCCGTTTTATTCGCCCTCTCTCTCTATCTATCCTCCCTCTCTTTCTCTATTTGCCTCTTTTTGCCCGCTTGCCTTTTGTTTGCTTGTGTGTTTGTTTGCTTGCTTGTCACGATGGCTCAAGATAATACTAAATTGTGTGACTTCACCAATACCAACAACAATGATTTTATTATCTCTCCGATTGCTCCTCTTACCGATGCTGAATCTTGTGAAATTAATACTGCTTTGCTGAATCTTGTCATGAAAGATCTGTTTTCCGGCCTTCCTAGTGAAGATGCCGCTACCCATCTAAATAGCTTCTTTGATTTGTGTGACATGCAAAAGAAGAAAGATGTGGATAATGATATTGTTAAATTGAAGCTATTTCGTTTTTCACTTAGAGGTCGTGCTAAAGCTTGGTTTTTGTCTTTGCCTAAAAATAGTATTGATTCATGGAATAAGTGCAAAGATGCTTTTATCTCTAACTATTTTCCTCCCGCTAAATCATCTCTATTAGAAACGATATTATGAATTTTAAGCAACTTGATCATGAACATGTTGCACAAGTTTGGGAGAGAATGAAATTAATGATACGTAATTGCCCTACTCATGGTTTAAATTTGTGGACGATTATACAAAAATTTTATGCCAGATAGAATTTTGCTTCTAGAAATCTTTTAGATACGTCCGGGGGAGGCACTTTTATGGAAATCACTTTAGGAGAATCTACTAAACTACTAGATAATATTATGGTTAATTATTATCAATGGCATACTGAAAGATCTACTAATAAAAAGGTGCATGTGTTAGAAGAAATTAATGTTTTGAGTGGAAAGATGGATGAACTTATGAAATTATTTGCTAATAAGAGTGTTTCTTCTGATCCTAATGATATGCCCTTGTCTACTTTGATTGAGAATAATAATGAATCTATGGTTGTGAATTTTGTTTGGTAGGAACAATTTTGGTAACAATGCGTATAGAGGAAATTTCAACCCTAGGCCTTATCCTAGTAATTCCTCTAATAATTATGGTAATTCCTTCAACAATTCTTATGGAAATTATAATAAGGTGCCCTCTGATTTTGAATCTAATATTAAAGAATTTATTACTTTGCAAAAGAATTTTAATGCTATGATTGAAGAAAAATTGCTTAAGATTGATGATTTGGCTAGGAACGTTGATAGAATTTCTCTTGATGTTGATTCTTTGAAACTTAGATCTATTCCACCTAAGCATGATATCAATGAGTCTCTCAAAGCTATGATAATTTCCATTGATGAGTGCAAAGAAAGAACTTCTAGGATGCGTGCTAAGAAAGATGCCTTTATAAGAGCGTGTTCTTCTAGTTCCTATGAAAATAAAGATGAAGATCTAAAAGTTATAGATGTGTCCCCTTTTAAATCTTTGTTTTGCAATATAAATCTTGATAATGATGGGACTGAATATGATCCACCTTTACCTAGAAAACTTTCTAAGAATTCGGAATTTGTTGATCTTGATGCTAAATTTGATAAAAGTGGGATTGATGTTGCTATACCCACTATTATGGATTTCAAGGAATTTAACTATGAAAATTGCTCTTTGATTGATTGTATTTCCTTGTTGCAATCCGTGCTAAATTCTCCTCACGCTTATAGTCAAAATAAAGTGTTTACTAAACATATCGTTGATGCCTTGATGCAATCTTATGAAGAAAAACATGAATTGGAAGTTTTTATCCGTAGAAAACTTTATGATGAGTGGGAACCAACTATTAAAATTAAAATTAAAGATCATGAATGCTATGCTTTATGTGATTTGGGTGCTAGTGTTTCCACGATTCCAAAGACTTTGTGTGATTTGTTAGGTTTCCGTGATTTGATGATTGCTCTCTAAACTTGCACCTTGCGGATTCCACTATTAAGAAACCTATGGGGAGAATTAATGATGTTCTTATTGTTGCAAATAGGAATTATGTGCCTGTATATTTTATTGTTCTTGACATAGATTGCAATCCTTCATGTCCTATTATTCTCGGTAGACCTTTCCTTAGAACGATTGGTGCAATTATTGATATGAAGGAAGGAAATATTAGATTCCAATTTCCATTAAGGAAAGGCATGGAACACTTCACTAGAAAGAAAATTAAATTATCTTATGAATCTATTATGAGATCCACTTATGGATTGCCTACCAAAGATGGCAATACCTAGATCTATTCTTGCTTGTTATGCCTAGCTAGGGGCGTTAAACGATAGCGCTTGTTGGGAGGCAACCCAATTTTATTTTTATTCCTTGCTTTTTGCTCCTGTTTAGTAATAAATAATTTATCTAGCCTCTGTTTTGGTTGTGTTATATTTGTGTTTAATTAGTGTTTGTGCCAACTAGAACCGATGGGAAGACTTGGGGAAAGTCTTGTTGAACTTGCTGTAAAAAACAGAAACTTTAGCGCTCACGAGAACTGCTGCCATTTTTTTTGGAAAGTGCTATTTAGTTAATTATTTTTGAAGATGATTAATATATAAATTCCACGCGTCCTTCATTTTATTTTAGAATGTTTGGGGTTCCAGATCTTGCGCTAGCTACAGATTACTACAGACTGTTCTGTTTTTGACAGATTCTTATTTTCGTGTGTTGTTTGCTTATTTTGATGAATCTATTGCTAGTAAAATAGTTTTATAAACCATATAGAAGTTGGAATACAGTAGGTATAACACCAATATAAATAAATAATTAGTTCATGACAATACCTTGAAGTGGTCTTTTACTTTCTTTCGCTAACGGAGCTCACGAGATTTTCTACTTTAAGTTTTGTGTTGTGAAGTTTTCAAGTTTTGGGTAAAGATTTGATGGATTATGGAAAAAGGAGTGGCAAGAGCCTAAGCTTGGGGATGCCCATGGCACCCCCAAGATAATCTAAGGACACCTAAAAGCCAAAGCTTGGGGATGCCCTGGAAGGCATCCCCTCTTTCGTCTACTTCTATCGGTAACTTTACTTGGAGCTATATTTTTATTCGCCACATGATATGTGTTTTGCTTGGAGCGTCTTGTATTATTTGAGTCTTTTCTTATTAGTTTACCATATTCATACTTGCTATACGCACCTTTTGAGAGGGCCATACATGATTTGGAATTTGTTAGAATACTCTATGTGCTTCGCTTATATCTTTTGAGTTATGTAGTTTTGCTCTAGTACTTCACTTATATCTTTTAGAGCATGGTGGTGGATTTGTTTTATAGAAACTATTGATCTCTCATGCTTCACTTAGATTATTTTGATAGTATTAAATAGCATGGTAATTTGCTTAAAATCCTAATATGCTTGGTATATAAGATTAGTAATAAAACTTTCTTATGAGTGTGTTGAATACTATGAGAAGTTTGATGCTTAATAATTGTTTTGAGATATGAAGATGGTGATATTAAAGTTGTGCTTGTTGAGTAGTTGTGAATTTGAAGAATACTTGTGTTAAGGTTTTTGATTCCCGTAGCATGCACGTATGGTGAACCGTTATGTGATGAAGTCGGAGCATGATTTATTTTTTGATTGTCTTCCTTATGAGTGGCGGTCGGGGACGAGCGATGGTCTTTTCCTACCAATCTATCCCCCTAGGAGCATGTGCGTAATACTTTGCTTTGATAACTTGTAGATTTTTGCAATAAATATATGAGTTCTTTATGACTAATGTTGAGTCCATGGATTATACGCACTCTCACCCTTCCACCTTTGCCAGCTTCTCTAATACCGCGCACCTTTCGCCGGTATCATACACCCACTATATACCTTCCTCAAAACAGCCACCATACCTACATATTATGGCATTTCCATAGCCATTCCGAGATTTATTGCCATGCAACTTTCCACCGTTCCGTTTTTCATGACACACTCCATCATTGTCATAATTCTTAGCATGATCATGTAGTTGACATCATATTTGTGGCAAAGCCACCATTCATAATTCTTTCATACGTGTCACTCATGCATCATTGCATATCCCGGTACACCGCCGAAGGCATTCATATAGAGTGATATCTTGTTCTAGGTATCGAGTTGTAATTGTTGAGTTGTAAGAAAAATAAAAGTGTGATGATCATCATTATTAGAGCATTGTCCCTGTGAGGAAAGGATGATGGAGACTAAGATTCCCCCACAAGTCGGGATGAGACTCCGGACGAAAAAAAGAGGCCATAAAAAAAGAAGAAGAGAAAAGGCCCAAATAAAAAAATGAGAGAAAAAGAGAGAAAGGACAATGTTACTATCCTTTTTACCACACTTGTCCTTCAAAGTAGCACCATGATATTCCTGATAGAGAGTCTCCTATGTTTATACTTTCATATACTAGTGGGGATTTTTCATTATAGAACTTGGCTTGTATATTCCAATGATGGGCTTCCTCAAAATGCCCTAGGTCTTCATGAGCAAGCAAGTTGGATGCACACCCACTTAGTTTTTTTTGAGCTTCCATATACTTATAGCTCTAGTGCATCCGTTGCACGGCAATCCCTACTTACTCACATTGATATCTATTGATGGGCATCTCCATAGCCCGTTGATACGCCTAGTTGATGTGAGACTATCTTCTCCCTTTTTGTCCTCTCTACAACCACCATTCTATTCCACCTATAAGTGCTATGTCCATGGCTCACACTCATGTATTGCATGAAGATTGAAAAAGTTAGAGAACACCAAAAGTACGAAACAATTGCTTGGCTTGTCATCGAGGTTGTGCATGATTTAAATATTTTGTGTGGTGAAGATGGAGCATAGCCAGACTATATGATTTTGTAGGGATAACTTTCTTTGGCCATGCTATTTTGAGAAGACATAATTGCTTTGTTAGTATGCTTGAAGTATTATTATTTTTATGTCAATATTAAACTTTTGTCTTAAATCTTTCGGATCTGAATATTCATTCCACAATTAAGAAGAATTACATTAAAATTATGCCAAGTAGCACTCCGCATCAAAAATTCAGTTTTTATCATTTACCTACTCGAGGACGAGCAGGAATTAAGCTTGGGGATGCTTGATACGTCTCCAAGGTATCTATAATTTTTGATTGCTCCATGCTATATTATCTACTGTTTTGGACATTATTGGGCTTTATTATCCACTTTTATATTATTTTTTAGACTAACCTATTAACCGGAGGCCCAACCCAGAATTGCTGTTTTCCCCTATTTTAGGGTTTCCAAGAAAAGGAATATCAAACGGAGTCCAAACGGAATGAAACCTTCGGGAATGTGATTTTCTCAACGAACAAGACCCGGGAGACTTGGACCCTACGTCAAGAAAGAATAGAGGAGGCCACGAGGTAGGGGGCGCGCCTACC
>NC_057794.1:185507895-185553255 GCF_018294505.1 Triticum aestivum
GAGATCCCATCTTGGGGCCTGTTCCGGAGCTCCGCCGGAGGGGGCATCGATCACGGAGGGCTTCTACATCAACACCATAGCCCCTCCGATGAAGTGTGAGTAGTTTACCTCAGACCTACGGGTCCATAGTTAGTAGCTAGATGGCTTCTTCTCTCTTTTTGGATCTCAATACAATGTTCTCCCCCTCTCTTGTGGAGAACTATTTGATGTAATCTTCTTTTTGCGATGTGTTTGTTGAGACTGATGAATTGTGGGTTTATGATCAAGTCTATCTATGAATAATATTCGAATCTTCTCTGAATTCTTTTATGTATGATTGGTTATCTTTGCAAGTCTCTTCGAATTATTCATAGAGACTTGCAAAGATACACGATCGGGTTTGCAAGATCTGAATATCCACGTAGTTAGTATTTTGAACTCCAGACAATGCATCGCTTTACCAATCGAATATAAACGTGAGTATAGTTCATGTTGTGTGTGTAAAGCACATTATACATACGAAAGTTACACAATGAACATTATAAATAGCTACCTATGAACTAGCATACATTTGAGTTCAACTTAAGGTGGTTTTAAAAAATTGAATTCAACATGAAGTCCATTTCATTATTTGAATTTGATATCATGGCGTTTGTAAATCATACCTAAATTATGGGGACACCAATCTTTGCTCTGATTTTGTACATAATAGCATATGTAGTCGTGTAAATTTAGCTCCTCCATTCCAAAATAATCGTAGTTATAGGATTTTCAAGTGTCAGAATTTCAAAAATAAGCGGATAATTTAATGAGGTTTTCAAACATACAAGGTCAAATTTAATGTTGTCTTTTTAGGTCAATCCTCAAAGTTCAAGAGTGCTCTAAACATGAATGCTTGTGTTTCAAAATTTCGAACGAAGCGCCAAAAGAGCCTCTACTCGCCAGAAACCGCATGAGACCAATGTTTGGTAGTACAAGGAAATTAGTTTTCTAATAACTCCGACCCGTGAAACCTACCAGCCCGACGTCCAAAGGTCTAAACCGGGGTAGGTTTGTAGCTTCATCTAGACGCCACGCAACCGCCTCCAAAAAACATGCATACACAATGGCCGCCTAAGCACACATGCGCGTGGCCGAAATCGCTCCCACCCACTATTTGGGACACCTGGAATTACCATCCTACCCCCGACCCGCAGTAGGTCTGAAATTTAAGAGGGGGCAAAGTTTGTACTTTCCCCAAATTTCAAAAAAGCGTGTCCCATCTTCTGTTCAAAAAAGTCAAAAACAAGCACATCCCAGACCGAAACATGGTTTTCCCCCCTCCCCCCGCCCCCTGCCCAGCCGTTCGATTCCCCATTCGTACTCCGTGGGCACAAAAACTACCTCTCCACCAGCCGCAAAACCCCGGCGTCCTCAGTCTTCCACCCCATTCCATCCATCAACCGCCGCCCCCCTCCATCACGTCATCGTCCACCGCAACCTCAACTGCAACACCCTCCACGGCTAGTAGTCGAAGCCTAGGCCGAGCCGTCCATACCCGAGCCAGTTCAACCACGCCGTCCTGTGCCTCACCGCTGCGGCTCCAACTTCGCCATCGTCCACCACACCGGAGCTGTTCTTGCTACGTCGTTGTAACGCCCGCGATGTGGCTATATCTCCCATGTGTCAAAGCACGACTTAGAGGCATAACCGCATTGAAAGCAATGTCGCAAGTGAGGTAATCTTCACAACAACCCATGTAATACAATAAGGGAAAAGGATACACAGTTGGCTTACACTCGCCACGTCACACAAATAGCATAAATAACATTACATTCATCCAAATACACTCATGGTCCGACTACAGAACCAAAATGAAGATAAACCCCAAATGCAACATAGTCCCCGATCACCCCAACTGGGCACCACTACTGATCATTTGGGAAGGACACGTAGTATCGTCCTGAGTCCTCATCGAACTCCCACTTGAGCTCAGTTGAATCACCTAGAGCGGTATCATCGGTCCCTGCATCTGGTTTTGGAAGTAATTTGTGAGTCACGGGGACTCAGCAATCTCACACCCTCGCTATCAAGACTACTTAAGCTTATAGGAAGGGTAAAAGTATGAGGTAGAGCTACAGCAAGCGACCAGCATATATGGTGGTTAACATACGCAAATGAGAGCGAGAAGAGAAGGCAAAGGCACGGTCGATGAACTATGATCAAGAAGTGATCCTAGAACAACCTACGTCAAACATTACTCCAACACCGTGTTCACTTCCCGGACTCGGCCGAGAAGAGACCATCACGGTTACACACGCGGTTGATGCATTTTAATTAAGTTAAGTTTCAGGTTTTCTACAACCGGACATTAACAAATTCCCATCTACCCATAACTGCGGGCACGGCTTTCGAAAGTTCAAATCCCTGTAGGGGAGTCCCAACTTAGCCCATCACAATCTCTCACGGTCAACGAAGGATATTCCTTCTCCCGAGACAATCCGATCAGACTCGGCATCCCGGTTACAAGGCATCTCGACAATGGTAAAACAAGTCCAGCAACACCGCCCGAATGTGCCGACAAATCCCGATAGGAGCTGCACATATCTCGTTCTCAGGGCACACTCAGATGAGACATCCTACGAGTAAAACCAACCCTCAAGCTGCCCCGAGGTGGCCCCGCAGTCTACTCGGTCGGACCAACACTCAAAGGAGCACTGGCCCAGGGGGGTTTAAATAAAGATGACCCTCGGGCTCCAGAAACCAAAGGGAAAAAGAGGCTAGGTGGCGAATGGTAAAACCAATGTTGGCGAACTATCAAGGGGTTCCCATTATAACCCAACCGTGTAAGGAACGCAAAATCCGGGAACATAACACCGATATGACGGAAACTAGGGCGGCAAGAGTGGAACAAAACACCAGGCATAAGGCCGAGCCTTCCACCCTTTACCAAGTATATAGGTGCATTAAGATAAACAAGATAATATGATGAACGATCTCCAATCTTCACCTGCAACTAGCAACGCAATAAGTGGGGCTGAGCAAAGCGGTAACATAGCAAAACAACGGTTTGCTAGGACAAGGTGGGTTAGAGGTTTGACATGGAAATATGGGAGGCATGATAAGCAAGTGGTAGGTATCATAGCATAGGCATAGCAAAAGAGCGAGCATCTAGCAAGCAAAGATAGAAGTGATTTTGAGGATATGGTCGTCTTGCCTGCAAAGTTCTCAGAGTTGACTTGATCCTCGTAAGCGTACTCAATGGGCTCCTCGATCACGTACTTGTCTCCTGGCTCTACCCAAGCAAGAACAACAAGCAAAAGGGAACACAATCAACCACGTGCAACGCTCAAGCAACATGATACAAACATGGTATGATATGCGGGACGCGATATGTGATGCATATGCATGATTTGCAAAGGAATGATTGGAACTGGCCTCAAATTTGCAATCCAAGAGTGCCACTGGAAAGGTGAGGTGATTTCGGTCGAAATCGATATAAAGATCACCGGAATCGGATGCACGGTTTGGAAATGGCAAGCAAAACAAATATGGCATCGGTCTGCGATAAACAGCAAGTAGCCTTCTAAATACGTCGAGATATATAAGCTCCTACACTCGAACATGACAACAAAATAGACGGCAGGGATACGTTCATGATGCTTGACAAAAGATGAACACTGAGCTACGGCTAATTCACTCATTAACAGGTTCAAACAAGCATGGCAAAAGAGCAAAAGATTACAGTTTTCAGACTTAGAGAAATTAACAGCATGTCAGGAATTTAACATCAGGAAGCAATGTTTAGAGCATGAAAACTGCATGCTACAGGAACATATCATGGCAAAACAAGGCATGGCATGAAGCTACTCAAAGCATACAACAAAAGTCCCTTAGTGACCATTAGCCAAAAGGGATCAGAAAATACAATTGCAAGCATGTGAACATAGCAAAAACATAAACAGATTCAGACTTAGTGAAAAACTTGAGCATGGCAAAACAGATAACGAGTAGGCATGTTTACGAGTTGGATGCACTCACTACGAGGCATTGCATGACAAACTAAGCATACACCCAACAAATAGACATGGCATAGAATCTAGGCATGGAAAGAACAACAACATAGCATGCACGGATCAACTACAACAAGCTCGGCCAGATCGCTAAACATGTTGACAAACTGCCAGCAACATTTTATAGCAAAAGTGGAGCTTGATTGACTCAAGCTAGGGTGCTCCATAATTGCAAACAAAGACATGGATGGATAGAGCACAACATTATCTACAAAACATCCTTATTGATCATGCTCAAAAGACGGACGGATCACTAGGAAACAACATGAACATATGGCATACAAATAATGACAGGGCAAGGACTTTGTGAAATTCTAAGTCCCTGAAATCAGCATCATTGAGTAAGCTACTTGCATGCTTGTGCTAGCCACCACAGAGATCACAAAAATACATGGCATACACCCCTGTAAAGATGGCATGGCATACTTCAAAACACATGTAGAGCTCAGGATCATAGCATGCACACATTAATCATGGCAAAAATGACAAAAGTGCATTTGCTGAAACAGATCTGAAACTATCATCACATAGCCCTATTCCAAAAGCATTTCGGGCATCAAGATGAGCTCAAATGAGAATGATGCAATGAGATGAAATGATGTATTCATCGAGACGAACATTTTGATATGCTACACGCACGAATCGGAGCCATGGTGATGAAGTTATGATGCGTCAAAGTATGCAAAATATATCAAGGAGAAAGGGAAAAGTCAACCCCCGATCTAGGGTTTACTATAGCTGTCGGCGCGCGCGATCCGATGCGACGGCGGATCTCGCCGGAGAAGCTGCGCGGGGCCGCTGGAGTTGTCGGGGTGGCTGGATCCGAGGCCGAGCGGCACCGGTGCGGCGAGGGGTGGCGAGGCATGGCCGGGCGGTGGTCGCCGGAGAGCGGAATGGGGTGGAGCGGCGACCGGATCGGCGGGGGCAGAGCTCACCGGCGAGGGCGCGAAGTCTGGCGAGGTGCCCGCGGTGGCGCGGTGACACCGGACGGCGGGAACAAGGCGGCGGGGCGCGGGCTGCGCGGGCCTCAGGGGCTCTCCCCGGGCCGAGCGGGCCTTGGCAGCGGGAGGCCTCCGGGTGCCACGTGGCGGCGACTCAGTGGCTGCGGGCGGCGGCGCTGCCGTGTCCGGCGCGGCCCGGACAATGTCCGGCGCGCTGCGGGGAAAAATGGCTAGGCTTAGGGGAAGAAGACCCGGGATTTCGGAGGAGGGGCTATTTATAGAGGTAGAAGGAGCTAGGAAGCTCCAAATGAGGTGCGGTTTGTGGCCACGCGATCGTGATCGAACGATTTAGATGTTGGAGGAGGCTTAGGTGGGTTTTGGGCCACTTTGGAGGGGTGTTGGGCTGCAACACACATGAGGCCTTTTCGGTCCCTCGGTTAACGTTGGAGTATCAAACGAAGTCCAAATGGCATGAAACTTGACAGGCGGTCTACTGGTAGTAAACCAAGGCCACATGACAAGTCTGGGTCCAATCGGAAAACGTTTAACACCTGCACACGAAAAGAGGTAAAAAGGGACACCGGATGACATAGGAGCGCCGGAATGCAAAACGGACAACGGGGAAAATGCTCGAATGCATGAGACGAACATGTATGCAAATGCAATGCACATGATGACATGATATGAGCTGCATGAAAAAGACAAAACAACACGGAGACAAAATCCGACAACGCGGGAATAACATAACTTAGTGCCAGAAACGGCAAGAGTTTAAGTACAAATAAGGTAGGTTACATCCGGGGTGTTACAACACTCCACCACTACGAAAGGATCTCATCCCGAGATCTAGGACTGAAAAAATCTCTAGATATTCGGAACGGAGGTGGTCTTCGCTTTCCCAGGTGGCCTCTCAGTTGGAATGGTGTGACCACTTCACTTTCAGGAATTTGATAGACTTGTTGCGAGTCTTGCGCTCAGTTTCTTCAAGAATAGCAACCGGGTGCTCATGATAAGACAGGTCTTCTTGGAGATCAATGTCTTCGAAGTTCATGGTGCGGTCAGGAGTCTTGAAACACTTGCGGAGTTGAGAGACATGAAACACATCATGCACATTTGCAAAGTTGGGAGGAAGCTCAAGTTGATAGGCGAGATTGCCTCTCTTGCTGATGATCTTGAAAGGACCCACGTATCTAGGGGCAAGCTTCCCTTTGATACCGAAGCAACGAGTACCTTTCATTGGAGAGACACGGAGGTAGACATGGTCTCCGATCTCGAAAGCCAAGTCATGATGCTTGCTATCATAGTAACTCTTCTGGCGCGATTGCGCAGCTTTGAGATTATCACGAACGACTTTGCACATCTCTTCTGCCTCTGTGATCAAGTCATTGCCAAGAAGTTGGCGTTCACCAGTCTCTGACCAGTTAAGAGGAGTACGTCACTTCCTGCCATAGAGAATTTTGAATGGGGCCTTTCCTGAACTCGCTTGGAAGCTGTTGTTTTAAGAGAACACGGCATATGGAAGACAATCTTCCCACTTCATATCGAAAGAGATGACGAAAGCCCTGAGCATATCTTTAAGAATTTGATTGACTCGCTCGACTTGGCCACTAGTTTGAGGATGAAAAGCTGTGCTGAAGCGAATGATGGTGCCCATGGCCTTCTGAAAAGAATCCCAGAACTTAGAGGTAAAGATGCTGCCACGATTTGAAGATATCAATTGTGGAATGCCGTGCAGAGAGACAATCCTGGAGGTATATGGCTCTGCCAATTGAGCTGCTGTGATAGATTCTTTGATAGGAAGAAATGAGCCAATTTAGTGAGCTTGTCGATGACAACGAAGATAGCATCATTGCCACGCTTGGACTTTGGAAATCCAGCCACGAAGTCCATCTCAATGTGGTTAGACTTCCATTCTGGAATGGCAAGAGGTTGGAGGAGACCAGCTGGTTGTTGTTGTTCTGCTTTCACTCTTCTGCAGACATCACATTCATTCACGAACTGAGCAATCTCGCGCTTCATTCGAGTCCACCAATACGACTGCTTGAGGTCATGGTACATCTTTGTACTTCCAGGGTGAATATAGAGGAGTGGATTGTGAGCCTTGTTCATAATGACTTTACGAAGGTCACCTTTAGGCACAACCATGCGATCCTCGAAGAATAGAGTATCCTTGTCATCAAGGCGATAGCACTTGTACTTAGGTTGACTCTTGGCAATCCCAATCTTCACCTTCTTCACCATAGCATCAAGAAGTTGAGACTCGCGAATCTGATCTTCCAAAGTAGGAGAGACTTGGAGGTTGGTGAGGAAACCTTGAGGAACAACTTGCAGATTGAGTTTGTGGAAAGCTTCACAAAGCTCGGGTTGGTAAGGCTTGAGAATCAAACGGTTGTAGTAAGCCTTCCTGCTCAATGCGTCAACAATTACATTGGCCTTGCCTGGAGTATATTCGATACTCGGATTATACTCTTGAATCATTTCGACCCAATGAGTCTGCCTGAGGTTGAGATTAGGCTGAGTGAAGATGTACTTGAGACTATTGTGGTCAGTGAAGATGTCCGCTTTTCTTCCCAATAAGAGATGTCTCCAAGTTAAAAGAGCATGGACCACTGCCGCCAACTCGAGGTCATGAGTGGGGTAGTTCTTTTCATTGGGCTTCAACTGGCAAGAGGTATAGGCCAGAACTTTCTTCTCTTGCATCAACACTGCACCAAGACCTTGAAGGGAAGCATCACAGAAGACCTCAAAAGGTTTGGATTCATCAGGAGGAGTCAGAACTGGAGCAGTGACTAACTTTTCATTCAGGATGTTGAAAGCGATGTCACATTCAGGCGACCAGACATACTTCACATGCTTCTGGAGAAGGTTGGAAAGAGGCTTCACGATCTTAGAGAAGTTCTCAATGAACCTTCGACAATAGCTTGCGAGCCCAAGGAAGCTGCGGAGTTGCTTCATGTTCTGAGGTGGTTCCCAATTCACAATTGCAGACACCTTCTCAGGAACCACTATGCCCTTGGCAGAGATGATATGTCCAAGGTAGAGAACCTCATCGAGCCAAAACTCGCACTTTGAAAACTTGGCATAGAACTGATGTTCTCTAAGCTTATCCAGCACCAAACGCAAGTGCTTGGCATGATCCTCCTTGTTCTTGGAAAAGACCAAAATGTCATCGAGGTAGACCAAGACGAAGTCATTTGTGTAGGCATTGAAGATGAAATTCTTCATGCGAGAGAAAGTTGGCGGAGCGTTGACGAGGCTGAAAGACATTACAGTGTATTCATATGAACCATAGCTTGTTCTGAACGCTGTCTTAGGGATATCTTGCTCACGAATGCGAATCTGATGATAGCCCATACGGAGATCAAGCTTGGCGAATACTTGAGCACCTTTGAGTTGTTCAAACAGCTCATTGATGTTGGGAAGTGGGTACTTGATCTTTATAGTCTTCTTGTTCAATGGACGGTAGTTGACACAGAGTCGGTCCGTTCCATCCTTCTTCTTCACAAAAAGAACTCCACAACCCCATGGAGAAGAACTAGGTCGGATGAGACCCATTCGCTCTTGAATATCAAGTTGTTTCTTCAGCTCCTTCAACTCTTCAGGTCCAAGCTTGTAAGGACGTTTGCAAACAAGTTCCATGCCAGGCTCAAGATCGATGACGAATTCAACTGGCCGATGCGGAGGCATTCCTGGAATCTCTTCTGGAAAGACGTCTTGATATTCGCAAATGACTGGAATTTGAGAGATGGCATCCAGCTCTCCCTTCTCATTGAGAGAAAACAGTCGGATGGTATCATCACAAGAGACAAAGACGATAACATCCTCAGACGAATGTGTCAATTGAATCTGCCTGGCAGCACAATCAAGGTGAGCCTTGTTCTTAGAAAGCCAATCCATTCCGAGAATAAGATCAATATCTGAGTTACTAAGGACCACTTGAGAGGACAAAAACTTGTAGTCGCCCAACATGATAGAGACATTGGGAGCAACCAAACTAGAAGTCAAAAGCTTGTCGGGAGAAACAACTTGCATGACTTTGGGCATAACCTCAGTATCAACATTGTGCTTCGATGCAAATGGGAATGATAAGAAAGAATGTGATGCACCAGTATCAAAAAGTACTTTTGCAGGAACATCGTTAACAGGAAGGTTACCCATGATGACATCTGATGAGTCCTCTGCCTGAGCTGTGTTCGACAAGTTGACCTTGGCGTACTTGGGGTTATGCTTGACCACTGCGGTACTGGCAGATATCACAGGAGGAGGAGGAAGATGCCTCTGATTGAAGCATTTGTTGGCATGGTGACCCTTCTGCTCACACTTGTTGCACGTGACCTCCGAGAGCGGACGGTGATACGGAGCACTTGATCTTGTAGCTTGAGACGAAGTCTTGTTCTGAAAGCCTGGGTTGGGTGGGTGGGAAGATCACTGCCACCTTTGCTCTTCTGCTGATAAGGCTGAGGGAACGGAGGAGGAGGCAGCCAATACTTTTGCTACTTAGAAGCCACTTGAGTTGGGGAAGAAAGAGTTGCATCTCTGACTCGCTTCTTGGAAGCATCGCACTTGAGTTGAGTAGTCTCTTGCTTCATTGCCATATTGTAGAACTCATCATACTTCTTCGGCTCAAAAAGGATGAGAGCTAGTTGGAGATCTTCTCTGAGGCCACCCCTGAATTGATAAATCATGCTCTTCTCGTTAGGGACGTCTTGCTTGGCGAAACGAGCGAACCTCTGGAACAGAATGTTATACTGGTAAACAGACAAGCTGCCTTGCTTCAGGTTGCGGAATTCCTCACGCTTGCTTTCAACAACACTCTGAGGAATGTGATGAGCATTGAAGTCTTGACGGAATTCATCCCAGGTAATCACACGGCCTCCTCTGGAATCTTTGTATTCCTGAAAGCATTCTGCAGCTTGGTCTTTGAGTTGGAAGGAGGCAAACTTGACAAAGTCTTCAGGCCTGACGTTACTACACTCGAAATGCGTGCAGATATCCACGAGCCAATCATCAGCGCTTGAGGCCTCGACACAGTTGCTGAAGGTCTTTGGCTGGTTAGTGAGGAACTGGTTGAGTGTAGCAAACTGATTCTGATTGTTGCCATGGCCATGATTCACTTGGTTGCGCTCTTGCAAGAGCTGCATGATCAGCTGTGTGTTTGCATTGGTAGCGGCCATCATAGCTTGCCATGCCTCCGGAGGTGGAGGTGGTGGTGGCGGATCAGGATTCGGAGTCGTGCGCGTTGGAGGATCCATCTTGAAGAGGGTGACATCAATTAGCATATTGACAGACATATATTGAAGCTGAATCAAATGGATCGAAATTGCAACATATAGTCTTCACATCCGAACAAAATGAACGAATTCATTCCAATTGAAATGGTCACACTTCCATAAATTGAGAAGCCTCTTAGATAGAGGTAGAAGAATAAAACAACAAGGTACGGACAAGAACAAATACTTGGTGAGGATTACCCAATCACAAACCAAATATCCGCAGAAGAAATACTAGAGCTACATGAATTCCCACCTATGAAACTCTCGAACCTTTCCGGTTATGCAATCAGGTGTTGGGGATACAGGGGAAGCATCATATCTCACCCAAAGCTAGCAAATCCTACATCCAGCTGTATCCATCCTTCAACACATAACCAAGAAAACTTTGGAAATCATTTACCTCAACCTTCGAAAAGCATTCGTTATACGAGTTATGGCAATACTCCCGAACTCCCGCCCCAGTACTAGGTGGCGTCGAGGTTATCTCACCAACAACTGCATAAAAGAGATTTTCGATGTCGGAGAAACTCAGGTATTCCAGAACTGCAACGATAAAATTGTGACGACAACACCTCGGAGCTCAACTCCCCGGGACACTTCCACAACACCTAAATGTTAGGAGGCACCAAGAACAATGTTCTCATCAAAAAACCATGGGAACGATTCCAAGATACCCGCGTGATCCTAAATTTTTTTTGTGAAATTTGAGAAGAGAAGAGTCAAAACTCTACGTCAGGATGCCTCTCGAGAGCGACGAAGGGACTGAGGAGTAAAAAGAATCCTATTCTCCGATATATATAATTCCTAAATGACTCAAAACATTTTTCTAGACTCAACAACGCCAATGATTCGATCAAGCAGGCGGCTCCTAAGGTCGGGGAAGGCTCTGATTACCAACTTGTAACGCCCTCGATGCAGCTCTATCTCCCACGTGTCGAAGCACGACTTAGAGGCATAACCGCATTGAAAGCAATGTCGCAAGAGAGGTAATCTTCACAACAACCCATGTAATGCAATCAGGGAAAAGGATACATAGTTGGCTTACACTCGCCACGTCACACAAATAGCATAAATAACATTACATTCATCCAAATACACTCAAGGTCCGACGACGGAACCAAAATGAAGATAAACCCCAAATGCAACATAGTCCCTGATCGCTCCAACTGGGCACCACTACTGATCATCTGGGAAAGACACGTAGTATCGTCCTGAGTCCTCTCGAACTCCCACTTGAGCTCAGTTGAATCACCTGCAGCGGTATCATCGGTCCCTGCATATGGTTTTGGAAGTAATCTGTGAGTCACGGGGACTCAGCAATCTCACACCCTCGCAATCAAGACTATTTAAGCTTATAGGTAGGGAAAAGGTATGAGGTGGAGCTGCAGCAATCACAAGCATATATGGTGGCTAACATACGGAAATGAGAGCAAGAAGAGAAGGCAAAGCATGGTCGAGAAACTATGATCAAGAAGTGATCCTAGAACAACCTACGTCAACCATTACTCCAACACCGTGTTCACTTCCCGGACTCCGCCGAGAGGAGACCATCACGGTTACACACGCGGTTAATGCATTTCAATTAAGTTAAGTTTCAGGTTTTCTACAACCGGACATTAACTAATTCCCATCTGCCCATAACCGCGGGCACGGCTTTCAGTTCAAATCCCTGCAAGGGAGTCCCAACTTAGCCCATCACAAGCTCTCACGGTCAATGAAGGATATTCCTTCTCCCAAGACAATCCGATAAGACTCGGCATCCCGGTTACAAGACATCTCGACAATGGTAAAACAAGTCCAGCAACACCGCCCGAATGTGCCGAAAAATCCCGATTGGAGCTGCACATATCTCGTTCTTAGGGCACACTCAGATGAGACATCCTACAAGTAAAACGAACCCTCAAGTTGCCCCGAGGTGGCCCCGCAGTCTACTCGGTCGGACCAACACTCAGAGGAGCACTGTCCCAGGGGGGTTTAAATAAAGATGACCCTTGGGCTCTGGAAACCCAAGGGAAAAAGAGGTTAGGTGGCGAATGGTAAAACCAATGTTGGCGAACTGTCAAGGGGTTCCCATTATAGCCCAACCATGTAAGGAACACAAAATCCGGGAACATAACACCGATATGACAGAAACTAGGGCGGCAAGAGTGGAACAAAACACCAGGCATAAGGCCGAGTCTTCCACCCTTTACCAAGTATATAGGTGCATTAAGATAAACAAGATAATATGATGATATCCCAACAATAAACAAGTTCCAACAAGGAACGATCTCCAATCTTCACCTGCAACTAGCAACGCTATAAGAGGGGCTGAGCAAAGCGGTAACATAGCCAAACAACGGTTTGCTAGGACAAGGTGGGTTAGAGGTTTGACATGGAAATATGGGAGGCATGATAAGCAAGTGGTAGGTATCGTAGCATAGGCATAGCAAAAGAGCGGGCATCTAGCAAGCAAAGATAGAAGTGATTTCGAGGATATGGTCATCTTGCCTGCAAAGTTCTCAGAGTTGACTTGATCCTCGTAAGCATACTCAATGGGCTCCTCGATTACGTACTCGTCTCCCGGCTCTACCCAAGCAAGAACAACAAGCAAAAGGGAACACAATCAACCACGTGCAACGCTCAAGCAACATGATACAAACATGGTATGATATGCGGGACGCGATATGTGATGCATATGCATGATTTGCAAAGGAATGATTGGAACTGGCCTCAACTTTGCAATCCAAGAGTGCCACTGGAAAGGTGAGGTGATTTCGGTCGAAATCGATATAAAGATCACCGGAATCGGATGCACGGTTTGGAAATGGCAAGCAAATCAAATATGGCATCGATCTGCGATAAACAGCAAGTAGCCTTCTAAATACGTCGAGATATATAAGCTACTACACTCGAACATGACAACAAAATACACGGCAGGGATACGCTCATGATGCTTGACAAAAGATGAACACTGAGCTACGACTAATTCACTCATTAACAGGTTCAAACAAGCATGGCAAAAGAGCAAAAGATTACAGTTTTCAGACTTAGAGAAATTAACAGCATGTCAGGAATTTAACATCGGGAAGCAATGTTTAGAGCATGCAAACTGCATGCTACAGGAACATATCATGGCAAAACAAGGCATGGCATGAAGCTACTCAAAGCATACAACAAAAGTCCCTTAGTGACCATGAGCCAAAAGGGATCAGAAAATACAATTGCAAGCATGTGAACATAGCAAAAACATAAATAGATTCAGACTTAGTGAAAAACTTGAGCACGGCAAAACAGATAACGAGTAGGCATGTTTACGAGTTGGATGCACTCACTACGAGGCATTGCATGACAAACTAAGCATACACCCAACAAATAGACATGGCATAGAATCTAGGCATGGAAAGAACAACAACATAGCATGCACAGATCAACTACAACAAGCTCGGCCAGATCGCTAAACATGTTGACAAACTGCCAGCAACATTTTATAGCAAAAGTGGAGCTTGATTGACTCAAGCTAGGGTGCTCCATAATTGCAAACAAAGACATGGATGGATAGAGCACAACATTATCTACAAAACATCCTTATTGATCATGCTCAAAAGACGGACGGATCACTAGGAAACAACATGAACATATGGCATACAAATAATGACAGGGCAAGGACTTAGTGAAATTCTAAGTCCCTGAAATCAGCATCATTGAGTAAGCTACTTGCATGCTTGTGCTAGCCACCACAGAGATCACAAAAATACATGGCATACACCTCTGTAAAGATGGCATGGCATACTTCAAAACACATGTAGATCTCAGGATCATAGCATGCACACATTAATCATGGGAAAAATGACAAAAGTGCATTTGCTGAAACAGATCTGAAACTATCATCACATAGCCCTATTCCAACAGCATTTCGGGCATCAAGATGAGCTCAAATGAGAATGATGCAATGAGATGAAATGATGTACTCGTCGAGACGAACATTTTGATATCCTACACGCACGAATCGGAGCCACGGTGATGAAGTTATGATGCGTCAAAGTATGCAAAATATATCAGGGAGAAAGGGAAAAGTCAACCCCCGATCTAGGGTTTATTGTAGCTGTCGGCGCGCGCAATCCGATGTGACGGCGGATCTCGCCGGAGAAGCTGCGTCGGGCCGCCGGAGTTGTCGGGGTGGCCGGATCCGAGGCCCGGCGGTGCCGGTGCGGCGAGGCGCGGCAAGCCACGGCCGGGCGGCGGTCGCCGGAGAGCGGAACAGGGTGGAGCGGCGACCGGATCAGCGGGGGCGCGGTCACCGGCGAGGGCGCGAAGTCCGGTGAGGTGCCCGCGGTGGCCCGGCGACACCGGACGGCGGCAAGAAGGCGGCGGGGCGTGTAGGAGGCGGCGCGGGTCGCGCGGTCCTCGGGGGATCTCCCCGGGCCGAGCGGGCCTTGGCGGCGGGGGGCCTCCGAGTGCCACATGGCGGCGACTCAGTGGCTGCGTGTGGCGGTGCTGCGGTGTCCGGTGCGGCCCGGACAATGTCCGACGTGCTGCGGGGAAAAATTGCTAGGGTTAGGGGAAGAGGACCCGGGATTTCGGAGGAGGGGCTATTTATATAGGTAGAAGGATCTAGGAAGCTCCAAATGAGGTGCGGTTTGCGGCCACGCGATCGTGATCGGACGATCTAGATGTTGGAGGAGGTTTTGGTGGGTTTTGGGCCACTTTGGAGGGGTGTTGGGCTGCAACACAAACGAGGCCTTTTCGGTCCCTCAGTTAACCTTTGGAGTATCGAACGAAGTCCAAATGGCACGAAACTTGACAGGCGGTCTACCGTTAGTAAACCAAGGCCACATGACAAGTCTTGGTCCAATCGGAAAATGTTTAACACCCGCACACGAAAAAGAGGTAGAAAGGGATACTGTAGGACATAGGAGCGCCGGAATGCAAAACAGACAATGGGGAAAATGCTCGAATGCATGAGACGAACACGTATGCAAATGCAATGCACATGATTACATGATATGAGATGCATGACAAAGAAAAACAACATGGAGACAAAACCCGACAACGAGGGAATAACATAACTTAGTGCCCGAAACGGCAAGAGTTTGAGTACAAATAAGCTAGGTTACATCCGGGGTGTTACAGCCGTCCATCACTGCCTCGGATCTGCTTCCCCTCCGCCGACATACGGCCATGGCAACACAGTCAACAATTTGTCCATGGGTTCGTCCAAGGCTGCACCCTCCTCCAAAACATCTGGTTCCTTATTCGTGCAAATCTTACTTGTAAATCTTACATGTCTGCTTGCACGGTATTCATCCCATAGAAGACACTAGCTGACCGCTTCTTCTTGATACAAGATGTTCCTAGTAACTCGCGATGCACAAGGTTTCTCGTCATATACTATTTCACCTTAGCTAGAGGTCCGTCGCCCCCCTGAATTTCAATTCTTGTTCAATTGATTCCCAATTAACGGAAGCATTCCCCGGCGTAACAGGCGCTAGTCCGCCTATTACACCAGGGAAGCAGTGCCTCGGTGTTTATCTTAGGGGCATGTGGGTCCTAGAGCTACTGGCTCCCGATCTGGAGGTCGGCCAGGATTAAAGGGATGGCCTGGGGGTGCTTCCAAGCATGGCGGTGGTGTGATGTCGAGGGGAGGGCAAGGTGGTAGAGCCAGGGGTCTGAGCCGGTGGTCGCTGGCGTTTCGAGAAAGATCGTCAACAATGACTGGCGGGAGGTAGACGAAGGCCATCTGCCCGTTCCTTATAGATCGGACGGTTCATTAAAAAATCGACTGACCTATTTATTTTCAGTCGACTGTTATCTTGACATGACCACATGTGGTGGTGTGCTGGAGGAGTACCTGCATTTCCTATGCTCATATATTAGAAATCATACGGAGTAGAATCTAATTTTGTTTTCCATGCAATGTTGTAGAGCTATCATATGTCTCCTGTCATTTATTTTTCAGCCACCTACTATCTGCTACTTTTACAGTGCACTAGTTCTGCACACACTTCACCCATACTCTCACTATTGTGTTTTTATGCAAGGGTATTTCAGACCCTGCCTTGACAGAAGCAGAAAAGATAAGAGAGAAGTCTCTCTAGTGTGGTACACGGCTAAGACAGAAACGTTTCAAGACTATAAAGGGTGTAGTGTCAGCAGATGGAGATGGGGAATGTAGCTCTGGAGTTGATGATCTCGCTCGCCATGAACCACCATCCCAGGTGCTTGCTTTAACTTCAAAGTGTCATATGTGGTTGCATGTTCCATATGGTGTCTAGCTTGTATTCGAAAGGCCAAAGTCGGTCTTTATTAAGACAAGGAAAGATATTTTTACATGAACCACCATCCCATGAGCACCAGAAGACAAATAGCTAGTCAGGGCACTGGCTGAGCCAGTGACAAGCCCAACAAAGAGAGGCATCACCTGGAAGCCAACTAAAAAGCTGCGATGGTGGAGAAGAAGCCCGCCTCCCACCAGGCTCTCAGGTCCTAGATGATCACGCTCACCACTCCAGCCGGATGTCTAGCTTGTATTGCTTTCAATTTGGTTAAATTGCATCTGCTTAGCTTACACATTATATCTTTGAATATGACATGCCTTTCTATTTTTGGTACATACTAGTACATCTGTGTATTACCATGTTCTTACATCAAACTAATGTTCTTATGTATCCCTCATCAATCACTTATGATGAGGCAGTCAGGCAAGCGGAATACTCCTCATTTAAAGAATGCAGCGTCAGCCACCCGACATGATTCTCAAGAAACAGCAAGGCCAGATGAAGATAGTGAACGTAGCTCTGTAGTTGATTACCGCATTTCCCCTACACTAGCATCGCAGGTGCTTGCTCTAACTTGGCAGCGTGATATGTGGTTGCATGTTGCATATGGTGTCTAGATTGTAATTCTTCCAATCTGGTTAAAATGCACGTGCTATTCTACTTAGCTTATACATTATACATGTTAATGTGACATGCCTTCCTATATTTAGTACATAGTACATCTGTCTATTAAGCATGTCCTCACATAAAACTATTGTTTTTTTGTATCCCGCATAAATCAATATGACGAGACAACAACAGTATATGCAGTGTGATATTAGTTGCATCTTTGATATGATTTATAGCATGCGTTGCTTCTAATTTGTTGAAATGTCATTTATGATGGGACACTTTTAACTAGGCAGAGTCAGATTGGTTGCATCTTTCACGTGGTGTCTAGCTTGCATTGCTTCTTATTAGGTGAAATGGTTTCTGCTTAGTTTACACAAACAGTTGTGAATATGCCATGTCGTCCTGTTTTTCATATTATTCCATCCTGGAATCATGTGTTTGCCTTACATCAAAGTAGTGATTGTCAGTATCATGCACGAATGAGTTCCGAAGAGTGAATTTTGTTGCTTTTTCTTGTCAGTTTTACTTGAAAATTCAAAATCAATAAAGCGGAAGGAAGTTAGCAAGGCAGCGGATGAAGGTGCTCCTTCCAAATGGAGGGCCTCTACAGATTCTACTCCTCCACCCCCAAGATGATTTCCAAGACAACACATGCATAGGCACTCAACGTAGTTGTGTTTGAACAGCTCCTGAGATGTGCAGAGCTCCTCGTGGATAGCAAGCTCTTCCTTCATCTTGATGTCACGAACACCGTCAGAGAATGCGGAGATGATGGCCTCATCCGTGACCTTGGGGATCTTGAGGCGGGTGTTGTTGAAGCGCTAAATGTACTTTTGGAGGGTCTCCCCTAGCTGTTGCTTGATGCAGCGCAGGTCGCCTCCGGCCGGCGGGCGGTCACGAGTGCCCTGGAAGTTGGCGACGAAACGGTCGCGCATCTCGTCCTAGGAGGAGATCGAGCCGTGTTGCAGGTTCAGGAGCCAGGAGCGGGCCCCGTCCTTGAGAGCCATGGGAAACCAGCTTGCCATGACTTTCTCGTCGCCGTTGGCTGCTTCGATGCTCAGCTCGTAGAGCTGCAAGAACTCCGCGGGGTCGGCGGTGCCGTCGTAGCGAGGAGGCAGATCTGGCTTGAACTTTCCTGGCCAGGCAACGGTGCGCAGCTCGGGGGTGAAGGCGTGACAACCGGATGTAGTTATTGGGGCCCGCTTCAGAGGTGGAGGTTTGTCTTGACGAGGTCTGCGCGGTGCCGCCGCGGGCGGCGCGCGGTCTTGACGAGGCGGCGCGGGAAGTGGGGGTGCAGCTCCTCGCGGCCGAGGGATTTCTTGGCAACCTATCTCTTCGCGCGCGGGCACCGGACGAGGCGGATCACACCGCGGGGCCGCGCACCTTGGTGCCCAGGCGCCATCTTTGGGCTGGGGTGGTGGAGGCGCGCCCCGGGCCTCGTCGCCCGTGGCCGGCTGAGGGTGAGGCAGAGAGATGGATAGCGCTGGGGAGCCCCCTGCGGCTCGGACGAGCTCGGCATCACGACCGAGCCACTCCTCATAGAGGTCGTCTACTAGGCGGTAGCGCAGGAGTTCATTTGCGGCAAGGAGTGCGGCATGTGCCTCCATGGGAGCGTGGCATGCATGGGACGAAGAACCGGCCGGGGTCAGCAATGGAGTGGCAGTGCTACCGTCCTACCATACCGAAGGATGCAGTGAAGATGCCTACTGCTCATTCCCCACCGGGCTGGTGGCAGCGTTGGCGGCGGGAGACAGAGAACGATGAGGTGGCCCGCCGATGGGGGCCGTCTGAGCAACGCGGGCGGTGAGGGCAGCCCGACGCTCAGCTGGAGCATGGCGAGTGTCCACCATGGAGACGATGGAGCGACGGAGCGACGAACTGATGGAAGGGAAGCTACAGCGCACCCCTACCTGGCACGCCAAATGTCGGATGTTGGGTTCTGGCAAACCCGTAAGGTTCGAACACTAGGGTGCGCGGGAAGTCTTTTCCTCCCACCCATCTACGCCCTAGCTCGTTATGATCTTGCGGACGAACTCGACGAACTCGCAACACAGAAAGACACAAGATTTATACTGGTTCGGGCCACCATTGTGGTGTGATACCCTACTCCATTGTGGTGGTGGTGGATTGCCTCTTGGGCTGATGATGAACAATACAAGGGGAAGAACAACCTCCTGAGAGTGAAGTGTTCTCATGCTTGGCTAACTTGTGTGTGTCGGGATGATCTTCAGGCTCTCCCTTGCCTGTGGTGGTGGCTAGTCCTATTTATAGAGGCTTTGGTCCTCTTCCCAAATATTGAGCGGGAAGGGGGCTAACAACGGCGGACAATTTTGAAGTGGGACAGCTAGTACAAGCTATCCTGACAAAGGTGGTCTCCGCCTGCGAAAGGCTCTGGTGGTGACGTCGTCTTGGGCTCCACAATGACCTCCATCTTGCCGTCCATATGGTCTTCATCTTGTTGCACCGGTATGGAAACCTTTGCCTGATACCTCGGTACTCCTCGCCTACGCTGGCCTCCTTAGCACCAAAGAGGAAACAAGGACGCTGCGCGCGCTGGCGCCTGCCTAGTGTCGATCGTCATGGCTCACATCATGAGAGCCTCATGAGGTTTGCCTCGCCTTGTTATCTCTGCCCCTCGTTAGCCTGCCCGACTAGGACACTCCAGAGGAGGTCTTGTGTTGTCCCCCTCGCGAGGCTTGGCCCCTCGCGAGGGTCTTGGATGCCTTGTTGATGAAGATGGGCCATATGGCCTGCTGGCTTAGCCACGCCGCGGGCCGCAGGTAGGCAAGTCTGGGGACCCCCGTTCCCAAAACACCGATAGCGACGGCTATGGTGCTGCGTACACGCAGCTGTGGGACGACCACCTAGGCAGCGGGGGCGCGCGGCGGTGGTGCTTGAGGGCAACGACTCCATCATGCGCAACGGTCCGGTCGGCTCGTCCGGGAGGAGGCACATGGGTCGCGGTCGCTCCTACGGTGGGGGCGGCCGGAGGGCGATGGCACGCCCCGGACTGAGTGCCGTTGCGGCGGATGTGCCCATCGGTTGGAGGAGAGGTGCAGACGGAGTGACCCCCTTGCCCGCACCTTGTGGAGCATGACCGCCGAGGCATTACTGATGTTGTTCTCCTCCGACATCTCCAGCCCCCGTGCTGGCCGCAGGGGAAGAGGCGATGGCGCCACCTACTCCAATCGCGCCCCCAGCAGCGTTCACGTCCTCGCTCACCCCCGCATCCTCCGAGACACTAGAGGCCGCGGGTGGTGGAGCCTTCGAGGTGGACGAATGGGCTGAAGGGCTGGACTTCTTCTTCCTAAGCGCCATGTATCACAAGCCTAGTCAGTGCTTGCTTTAGAGTGATGCATCATGTTTAAATTTCTTAGAAACCTGAAATGGGGATGGCATAAACCCTAGCACCAATTAAACCAACTAGGGTTTACTAAAATATTTTTCAATGAACCTGGAATGCCCCTAAAAAATGTTCATCATTTTCATCTTGGTCTAGAACCTCTGCCAAAAATGGTTCACATTTTTCTAGGTCACCTTGGGTCAGTGAATTAAATCATAAGCTATTTGTATTTGGGCATTTAAATGCTATAAATAATTTAAATGTCTAAATAATCATGAAAGGAAATGAGGGCTGTTGGAAATATTCCAAATAGTGCCCACAAATAGTTTCATGATTTTTTAAAGTGCCCTGGTACTTTCTTTAATAAAGCCAATTGTAAGTGCATCTAGTGCCACCCCTAGATGGTTTTGGAGTATTAACGACAAACCTAGTTGAGGGACTAATGTGTTTGTGAGAATTGCAGAATAACACAGGTAGAAGTCCCTCATGATTCGGTTTTACTACCAAAGATGACCCCTAAAAATGTATGAAGACATTGAAGTCAAAGGTGGTATATGAAGATATTCACATTGAAGACTATGACAAGAGAAGACACGATATGAAGCCTATGGAGCTCGAAGACTTAGATCTTTCGTAGTTCTTTTTCTTTTTGTGTTGAGTCATAGGAACCACCGTACTGTTAAGTGGGGTCCAAGAGAACCAGTCAGAATGACTGAAGTGATGCCTAAACCAAAAACCTATGTCTTCGAGTGAAGACTATGAGAATGAATCTTGTCCAGAGTCGGACAAGTCAACTTTGCTTGTAGCCCAAGTAAAGTTGCCGTGTGAGTTTGAAATCTGACCGTTGGAACACGTGTCAGTTCCTTAGTGACCCAGGGTCATTTCGGACAAATCAGGTCGGGTTGCCAAGTGGCTATAAATAGCCCACCCCCTACAACCATAAACGGTTGGCTGCTCAGATCGAGAGTACGCCTTTTTTCGTTTGAGAGCAACCCACCTCGAAGCCTTTGAGAGAGAATTCCTTGCGAGGATAAAAGCCCTAACCACCAGAGCCAGAGAGAATTGGACATCACTTAAGTCTTCTTATCTGTGTGATCTGAAGACTTATTACACTTAAGGACTGTGCATCCTCCAGCCGGTTAGGCATCGCGTTCTGAGCTTCCTAAAGACATTGTGGATTGCCAGTGAACGAAGTCTGTGAAGGTTTGGGAGTCTACCTTGAAGACTTACCAGAGTGATTGGGCGAGGTCTATGTGACCTTAGCTCAAGGAGAATACGGTGAGGACTGGGTGTCCTGAGCTGCGTGTTCAGGACTGGGTGTCCGGGACTGTGTGTCCTAAGGTTTAAATACCTAGCCGCTCCAACCAGACGTACAGTTGTCACAGCAACTGGAACTGGTCCAACAAATGATTGTCTTCAACGAGTCACTGGTTTCATCTTCACTTCACCTTACTTACTGTTCTCCTTGTGAAGTCATTGTATGTTTGGTTTATCATTTGTCTTCACTGAGTGACTGCGTGTTCTGTTTGGCTTCACAATATCTTCCTACCTGATCCTTACTACCTAGCTGCTATTAGTCTTTGTGCTTTCAATTCATTGAATACTTGACTATGGTTTGCCTAGTGTAGTCTACCTTCCGCTGCATGGTAATAGGTTTAATTTTATCGTTTGTCTTCAAAACTCCCATGTTCTGAAGACTTTCATAAAAATCGCCTATTCATCACCCCCCCCTCTAGTCGATATAACACACTTTCAATTGGTATCAGAGCAAGGTGCTCCCTTGTTCTGTGTGATTCGGTTTAACCACCTGGAGTTTTAGCTATGTCGACTGCAGGGATAATTAAAGTCTCTGTTGCGTGCCCCGTCTTCGATGGAACTGAATATCCCTACTGGAAGAATAAGATGCGTATGCATCTTGAAGCCATTGATGTCGACCTATGGTATGTCGTCGAGAATGGCGTTCCCAAGGCTGAAGAAGGTGTCACTGCTGCTGATGTCAAGAAATTCGTTCAACTGGACTCTACTGCCAAGAACATCATCTGTGGTCATCTGACCAAAGGACAGTATGGCCGTGTGAGTGCTTTGAAGACATCCAAGCTGGTCTGGGATTGGCTCTCCAAGGTTAATGAAGGCATCTCAACCCAGAGAGATCAAAGAATCAGTGTCCTTCGCAACCTCTTCAATCGCTTCAAGCGAAATGACAATGAGAATGTCCAGCATTTGACCGACTCACTGACATCACAAATGAGCTTCAAGCCCTTGGCGCCACTGAGATTACCAAACACGAAGTCGTCAAGACGCTGCTGAGATCACTTGATAGTTCGTTTGACATCCTGGCCCTGATGATTCAATCACGTCCTGATTTCAAGACACTCGATCCGTCTGACATACTTGAGAGGCTCAACACACATGAGTTTCAGCTTTCGGAGAAAAGAGATATCTACGGTCCAAACTATGGGCGAACTCGTGCCTTGAAGGCAAAAGCTGTCTCCTCATCTGAAGAAGAATCTGATAGCAGTTCTGATGATCCTGAAGACATTGGAAGGGAACTTGCTATGCTTGTCAAGAAGTTCCAAAAATTCACCAAGAAGAAAGGCTTCAGAAAGTCTTCCCGATCAAGTTCAAGGAATGATGAAGCTCCTGCTCATGACTACAAGAAGAAAACATGTCACAAGTGCAAGAAACTTGGCCACTTCATCTCTGAGTGTCCACAGTGGGACAATGAGAACAAAAAGAAGAAGAAGAGCAAGGAATATGACTCTGACGACAAGAAGAAGAAGAAGAAATACTCAAAGTCTTCTTCCAAGTCTTCCTCAAAGTCTTCATCACACAAGAAGAGCTCATCTGGCAAGGCACGTGCGTTTGTTGGCAAGGAAATGGATTCAGAGGAGGAGTCTGCTTCTGAGGAGGCGGAGGTGGAGCCTGAGGAGGAATCCGACTCAGGCGTCGCAAGTCTGGCTACAGCATATGTTACCAAGTCCATCTTCAACACTGAAGACAATGACTTCATCACCGACACCGATGCAAATGACAAGGACTACTCCGCTTCTACCTGCTGCTTCATGGCACGCGGTGCCAAGGTAAACACACGCACTACTCACTATCAAACATCTAGTGATGATGACTCTGATTGTGGTTCAAAACCTAGCTACAAAACACTTGCTAAAATTGCAACTGAACAACAGAAAGCTATGGAACATATTCAAAAACTATTAGACAGAAGCGGTGATCTGTTAGGTGCTGAAATGACTCGATCTGAATCCTTAATTGAAGACATAAAAAATCTTCACGTTAAGTATCAGGAACTTGAAAGTCGTCATGAAACTCTCTCAACAACTCATGAAAAGCTTTCCTATGATTATCTTCAAAGGAAGCAAGATCTTGAGAAATTGAGAGCCGCTCATGAAGATCTTCAAACGGAAAATGAGTCACTTCGCGCCAAACAGATCAGTCCCGCTCAGGAAGGATTTGAACCACCATGTCTTAAATGCATTGAGCGTGATAATGTTACTTCTGTTGCTGAATGTTCTACTGCTACTGCTGTTGCAATATCTTCAACTGTTGATGCGGTAACTAACCCCTTTGCTGAGGATACCACCGCTATTGTTGATGAGAATGCTAGGTTGAAGACATTGCTTGAAACAGGGATGTACAAAAGTCTTAAAGGGCATCAGACGCTATGTGATGTCCTGAAAAAGCAGATTCTGAACCGAAACCCTAGGAAAGAGGGTGTAGGGTTCGTAAGGAAAATGAATGCAGATGGTTCTTACTGGAAACCTGAGCAGTACCCCAAAACCATGTGGGTTGCTGCGAAGGAACCTTCAGCAGATCCATCCAATCTATGTGGCTTCACTTGTGCTAACCCCATTATCATTGATGAATCCTTTGATGCAAACTATATACTGTTTAAGAATCAGAATGGTGAAGTGTTTGCCAGATACATTAGTACTAACTGCAGGAATGGACCGCCTATGAAGAAGATCTGGGTTCCGAAAAGGTGTCTGGAGAGTCTTCCTGTGAATGTCATCATGACACCTCACGTGAAGAAGACAAACCTCAGACCAAAGGCTTCATACGGTCCAAAGGCTTCATACAGACAGAGGACTCATCTGAGTCACACTAACGCAAATGTTTTGCAGGAAAATCATACTCAGGCATATGAATATGAGAGCGGTTCATCAAACTGCCATGTTCATAAGACCGAGAACTATTCTGCTTATTCTTATGAGTACTATTGTCCGCCTGCAAGACTGTTTGCTAAGGCTTCAAAGCCAAAATTCTCAGATGCTGCACTTAGACTTATTGCTTCTAAGCCACCCTTGAAGATGTGGGTGGTTAAGAAGGCTTAACTCTCTTTTGCAGGGAAAGGTCTCCAGCAGAAAACCAAAGTCGTCTGACGCTATTGCTGGGGACCTTAAACATCTTGTAGGGCGTGAGATCAAATGCCCAAATGGTCTTATTATGTACTTCGTACCTGAATCGCTTGCTACTCTCCCTATTAGTCCTAACCTGGATCTAAGCTTTCACAACCCACTGGTTCGTCAAATTTTTTTGCTTCAAAATGCTCTTGGTGAAGCCTATCCCCCTAAGGGTACGACACCGGCGTCTTCAGAATGGATTATTGACAGTGGGTGTACAAATCACATGACTGGCAAAAGAAGTCTTCTTATGGACTCAACCTTACGTCCATCCGACAAGAGCCACATCACATTTGCTGACACTGGTAAAACTAAGGTATTGGGTCTAGGTAGAGTTGCAATCTCAAGGGATCAACACATGGATAAAGTCATGCTTGTTGAATCCCTTGGCTTCAACTTAATGTCAGTCTCAATGCTTTGTGATTTGAACATGATCGTAATGTTTGGAAAATATCGTTGCCTTGTACTAATGGAATCTGAAAAGTCTCTAGTGTTTGAAGGGTATCAAAAAGATGATTTGTATGTGGTAGATTTCTCAGCAGGGCCACAGCTTGCAGTATGTCTTCTAGCAAAGGCTTCAGAATGCTGGCTCTGGCATCGAAGGCTTGGACATGCTGGCATGAGAAACCTCCACACCCTTGCGAAGAAGAAGCATGTCATAGGCATCGAGGGCGTCAAGTTCAAGAAAGACCACTTATGCGGTGCCTGTGAAGCAGGGAGGATGACGAGGGCCAAACATCCCTCGAAGACAATCATGACTACCACTCAACCCTTCGAACTGCTTCACATGGATCTTTTCGGTCCCACTCATTACTCAACTCTAACTACTACTGCTTGCCTCTATGGCTTTGTTATTGTTGATGATTATTCTAGATATACTTGGGTGCACATAATCCTTTACAAGACTGAAGTGCAGGATGTCTTCAGACGCTTCGCCAATCGAGCTATGAACAATTTTGGCGCCAAGATAAAGCACATCAGAAGTAACAATGGCACTGAATTCAAGAACACTGGCCTTGATACATATCTTAATACCTTGGGCATCACACATGAATTCTCAACCCCGTACACGCCACAGCAGAATGACGTCGTCGAACGCAAGAACAGAACACTAATTGAGATGGCCAGAACTATGCTAGATGAATACAAGACCCCAAGAAAATTCTGGCCCGAAGCCATTGATACTGCATGCCATACAATCAATCGTGTTTATCTTCACAAGCTACTAAACAAGACATCTTATGAGCTCTTCACTGGCAAAAAGCCAAATGTCAGTTACTTCAGAGTATTTGGCGCAAGGTGCTGGATCAAAGACCCACATCACACCTCAAAATTTGCACCAAAAGCACATGAGGGTTTTATGCTTGGATATGGAAAGGATTCGCACTCCTACAGGGTCTTCAATCTCTTTCATTACAAAGTGGTTGAAACAGTGGATGTGCGGTTCGATGAGACCAACGGTTCACAAAGAGAGCAGCTACCAAATGTGCTAGATGAAGTTCCATCCAGTGAATCAATCAAGCTAATGGGAACTGGAGAAATTATACCTTCTGAAGCTCATCCTGAAGAAGAACTTATCATTTCAGCACCTGATCAACATGAAGACAATGCTCAGCCGGAAGACATTCCTTCCAACAACGACAATGAACAGCAAGAGCAAAGTCTTCGCCCTGTACATCCTCGTGTTGCCAATGAAGTGCAGATTGAAAGAATAATTGATAGCATCAATGCACCTGGTCCACTCACTCGTTCAAGGGCAACTCAGCTAGCAAATTTCTGTGGGCACTTCGCTTTCGTCTCAATATCAGAACCCAAGAAAGTTGAAGAAGCCTTCATGGAACCTGAATGGATTCAAGCTATGCAAGAAGTGCTTCAACAGTTTGAGCTGAATAATGTATGGGAACTGGTTAAGCGTCCTGATCCACGGAAGCACAATATAATAGGCACCAAATGGATATACCGCAACAAGCAAGATGAGCATGGTCAAGTTGTCAGAAACAAAGCTCGTCTCGTTGCTCAAGGATATACTCAAGTCGAAGGCATTGACTTCGATGAAACATTTGCTCCTGTGGCTAGACTTGAAGCCATACGCATACTGCTGGCCTATGCAAATCATCATAACATACTTCTATATCAAATGGATGTGAAGAGTGCCTTTCTCAATGGCAAGATTGAAGAAGAAGTGTATGTTGCACAACCGCCTGGCTTTGAAAATCCAAAACATCCTGACATGGTATACAAGCTCAACAAGGCACTGTATGGCCTCAAACAAGCCCCTAGAGCCTGGTATGACACACTCAAATACTTCCTGAAGAGCAAAGGCTTCATACCTGGTTCCCTAGATCCCACTCTTTTCACGAAGACATATGATGGTGAACTGTTTGTGTGCCAAATATATGTGGATGGCATTATCTTCGGCTGCACCAATCAGAAGTACAGTGAAGAGTTTGGATATATGATGCAAGAGCAATATCAGATGTCCATGATGGGGGAGCTGAAGTTCTTCCTTGGTCTTCAAATACGACAACAACGCAATGGCATCTTCATATCTCAAGAGAAGTATCTCAAAGATTGCCTGAAGAAGTTCGGTATGCAAGACTGCAAAGGCTTCACAACACCAATGCCAGCCAAACATCATCTGGGTCCTGACGACAATGGTAAAGAGTTCGATCAAAAGGTATACCGCTCCATGATTGGTTCTTTACTTTATCTATGTGCATCTAGGCCAGATATTATGCTTAGTGTTTGCATGTGTGCTCGATTTCAAGCGGCACCAAAGGAGTCGCATCACTTAGCTGTGAAGCGAATTCTTCGATATTTGGCTCACACCCTAACTCTAGGATTATGGTATCCAAAGGGCTCAGAGTTTGATCTGGTTGGATTCTCGGATGCTGATTATGCTGGTGACAAAGTTGATCGCAAGTCTACATCAGGCACATGTCACTTTCTAGGACGATCACTTGTATGTTGATCTTCAAAGAAGCAGAACTGTGTATCTCTCTCCACTGCTGAATCTGAATACATTGCTGCTGGATCTTGCTGCGCTCAGCTTCTATGGATGAAGCAAACACTCAAGGACTATGGCATTCATCTGAAGCAAGTGCCACTTTACTGCGACAACGAAAGCGCCATCAAGATTGCCAACAACCCAGTTCAGCACTCGAAGACAAAGCACATTGAAATTCGTTATCACTTTCTCAGAGATCATGTTGTGAAGGAAGACATTGATATCATACACGTCAACACTGAAGAGCAATTAGCAGATATCTTCACCAAGCCCTTGGATGAGAAGAGGTTTTGCAAGTTACGGTGTGAGCTAAATATCTTGGAATCCTCAAATGTCCTGTGATCAGGCACACATCCTAACCCTTATGCATATTGATGACTTAGATGTGCAACACACGAAGTGAAGTATATCTTCAATCAATGAAGACATACATTCTAAGTGTGAATACATTAACGTGGAATTTGACTTCGGAGCGCCACGATAATTGTGCGCCGTGTCTGGGTCTAATACTTCCTATACGGTGGGTAACGCCACCACCAAACGTTCTATTTTGAAGTGTTTCACTCATGGCGCTACCTTGCAATGTCTTCACATTTGGTTTGGCTTCGAACTCAACATATTTTCATGACTATCTTCACTATGTTGATTATAGATATATATATATATATATATATATATATATATATATATATATATATATATATATATGCTAGTGTTCTGTCCTCTACAGCATTCACTTATAGCTATGTCTTCATGTTGAATCTTTTGAACTAAGTGAATGTGATCGGACCCCAACTTCTCTATGCTTTCTATCTCAAACTCTATCTCTCCAAGTCATATGCATTCTATTGAAACTGTCGAATGTCTTCTCTGCATCCTTGTCAGCAGAAGATACAAAGACAACCATTAAATCCGTTTTCAATGCTCATTCCTCCACATGAAATCCGGAGAAGTAGGAACGACCACCCGACAATCCAGGTGTGCGTGGGACGTGGAACAAACCCCAAAATTCCGCATACTGGCCACGTGTTCTTCAGATGCGAATCGCCAGGGGCACCTATGTAATAGCACAGTGCCGCCCCTGTGCCTATAAATACACACTCACAGTGGTAATTATCTCTTCTTCCACCCTCGCACGAACCCTAGCGCCACCGCTAGCTCTAGACGACGCCGGCGACGAAGCGCTTCACTGCCGCAACCTCTCCTACGCCGTCTTCATGCTGACCGCGGACATCGTCCTCTCCATCGTCGCTATAGGTCTCCTCCGTCGCCAAGTTAGGGCACGGAAGAGTGAACTGCTCGGCCTCATCTATCACTCCGTCTAGCAGTTCTCGGTGTGGTAAATAAAACTCCCTTTTTACAGCACCGTTGATCCTATTGATCTGTCACTTTCTACCACAAGCAGTTTCTGTTCACACAAGCTAGATCTCTCTCACACTGCATCTCATAACATGCCTAGTATATTCACTTGTGCTTCACAAAGTAGTTAGATTCCTCACTTGTACTGATCTGTGGATTCGTACAAATCTGGAACCAACTTCTTATCTATGAGTGAATGTCTTCGCATGATGAGGTCGATGTCTTCTAAACTGATTTATCTTCAAAATCTTCTGAGAATGCATATGACCTCTTCCCCTTCCCTCGCACATTAATGCTGACACAGGTACATGTCCGTGGGAGAATCCTTCGGTTCTCATAGTCTGCATTCATTTGCAGAATTCTTACATCATCACATAAATTCTCCCGAAGCCAGTTCCTGTTGGTCCTGCAAGAGAAAGCCTTTGAAGCCTTTGAACGTCTTGAAGCCTTTCAAGTTAAAGTTTATGGCTTCAGAGAAAGCAGCAAGGAAGGGGGGCAGACAACGTCGTGGCGGAACATCCAGAGATCTGCCTGATGAACTCGCAGAAATGTATAAGACAGATCCTGAAGAGGATTATGGTCAGCGCAAGACCCGAATCCAATGGATTCGACGCTATTGGGCAGAACAATGGTTCAAATACCGCTTCACAACCCAAGAGTATGCTGAGGAAAGTGCCATCAAAAGACTGTGGGGAGACATCTTATACAAGAACCTTCTACCCAGGTCCAGAGATGAAGCTATTGCCCAAAGCTTCTATCCATGCATGGTCCGTGGGCCACAGCCTGATGATGCACATCCGTTGTCACTACTCTGGTGTCGTGACGACAATCTGTTCAAGCGCAACTTTCAGTTTTCCCAAAACTCAGTGAAGCAGAACAAGAAGAAATTTGGGTTAGACTTCAACCCTGGTCCCTCAGAACCAAGGGCAGATGGCACACGAGAAGCAGAACCCAATGTCATCGGTCCTTATGCCAACCTTGAAGGCCTCATCACCCGCATCTTAGTTCAAGGGATCGCAGTGAATGAGCCTCCAGCTGACTCTGAATCAGAAGAAGCTCCTGCAGTGCTGAAGCCAAAGAAGATGAAGAAGCCTAAAGCTTCAAGGCCTGCCTCTTCACCGAAAATCTCAAGGGCGAAGCCATTGGCAACTGCACCTCCTGAAGACAGTGTGCAGTCTGAAGATTTATCACGCGTCTCCAAGCCCCAGAAGTCCAAGATGCCTCTGTCTCACACTGGCAAAGAGCTAACAGCTGCTGCCATCCTGCGCAATGAAGACATTGATCTGTCAAGTGATGAAGATCTGGCAGATGATGCTCTTGAGCAGCTCATCAAGAGCAAAGCAGAAGCAGAAATCTTTAACGATATGCCTCTTTTTGATGTCACCATCATCCACAACCTCACTGACGAGTGGTTTGACACGCCAAACATCAGCTTTGAAGATCTGCAGCTACCTATTGGCCTTAGTGTCGCCTTCCAAGGCACCATTGCTTCAGAACTTGCTATTGCCCAGCGCATAGTTGAACTGAAGCAGAAGATTGACTATGAAAAGGCTCAGTTCAAGAAGCATATGGCCAAGCTTAGCGTGCAAGAAGTGAAGAACTTCAAGACAATGATGCACGAGCTCAAGGAAGCCTTTGTGAAGAAGCGTGCCGAAGCTCAGGGTTCACGTGAGCGCATGAAGACTCCCGCTGACAAATGTGTGCAAGCCTACAATGAGGCTGAGAAGCACAAAGCACTTGGGCGTCCTGGCATCGACCCTAGGATGGCCGCAAAGAAGAAGAAGAAGCCTGCTACGGCTGAATCTGATGCATCAAGGCAAGAAGCAGTTCCGATTGTCTTCCCAACAAGAATGACTGGCTCGAAGCCAAAGAGCCAGTCAACAGCTTCAGAGCTCAAGAAGACAAGAACTGTTGAGGCTGAAGCTAGGAAGAGGAAACACTCTGAAGACTCTCCTACTGCCCTCACCAAGAAAAAGCGAAAAACCAAGAAAGCTCAGGCTGCTCCCACAGAGCCCTTGATAGTTGAACCCATTTCTATGGTTCATCCTGATGCAGAACGTCAATTGACAGTTCATGAGCCTGCTTCCACAGAGGCTCCTGAAGCTGAAGACATTCCAGCAGCTGATCCCATCGCTGCTGAAGACATTGGTCATCATGACAATGTAGAAGATGATGCAGTCCTTCCTCAGCAACACACCAGTGAACTCATCAGCATTGGTCGTCCATTGACGCCAATTGCCCAGGATGCCTCATGGGCGGATCGCCCACAAGAGGAAGAAGACTATGAAGCCCAGCCCACTCCAACTCCACAGGCGTCGTCTGCGTTTCGCAGGCTTCGCAAAGGTCCAAGGCCTCAAGTCTATGTTGAAGACATTCCGGCTGCATCAGCCGCAGAAGAAGAAGTACCACAAGATCCCACTCCCCTGCTCCACCAAGAAGCAGTTCTCCAGGAGAACGTGCCTGTGACCGACCCTCCAGCTAGTCGAGTGGAGGTTGAAAATCGTGAGGCTGCCACAATCAACAATGAAGCCAATGTGGACCCTCCCCTGCAAAAGCTTCAGAAGACAGCGAAGCCACTGATCCCGCCACTTCTGTTCCTGAGTCTGCTGCCGGTCCCCAATTCAACTATCATGTTGAGCACAGGCCTCAGGTCCAGAAGCCAATCCCAAGACTGCCAAGGTTTCCAGGTCCTGCATCAGCACCTGGCTCCTTCAACATCAATGGCTTCAGGGTAGATAACACGTTCTTCAATAGCTCCAGGAACCCCTAATCTAGGGAAAGGATATCATCTGATCGGTTCTGGAGCTATCCTCAGCGAAGCTATTACCCTTGCATTCTTTACAACCAAGGTCGCATCTTCCCACACAAGCGCCTTGATGTTGAAGCTATAGCTGGTCTGCCCTGTCTAGAAGAAGCATTGGATTGCTTCAAGCAAGTGGGTCTGCTACAATTTGTTACAGATGAAGAGCATTGGAATGAAGAGCTGCTGCTACAATTCTATGCCACACTTCACATCAAAGGGTACAGCAGAGATCCGAAGACTTGGGTCCTGGAGTGGATGACTGGCAACATTCATCACGAAGCCAATGCATTTGACGTCATTGAGCTCACTGGCTTGCCCACTCCTGGCGATCTCTTCGAGCAAGGCTGTCAGCTGCATACTGAAGCTATTGAGAGCATCTTTCAGCGACCAGAACCCAATATGAGTCAAATGCTCGGCATGATGAAGCCATTTCCTCAAGATGCTGCGTATCCCATAGAGTTCTTCGTTGAAGACCTTGAGTACCTACCCAGAACCATCTATCACATCATCAGCCGAACTCTCTGGCCTATCAAAGGGCACTCTCCAAATGCCAAGCTTTAGGGTGTAATGAAGACTTTGGTCTTCTATATACTTCACGGCAAATGCTTCAATGCACAGGACTTCTTCATACGCCAACTTGCTGCATCAGGCACTGATCTGTTTGGTTTGAAGTTCTACGCCCCTTGGGTCATGCGGCTGATCAAGCTACACTCCGCCATCTCTTATCAGCCCTCCGCCCGCAACCATCGGATTTTCTTGCCTGACGTGGACATGTCTACTGAAGCCATATATTCTGAGCCTGCCAAGCAACCTCTAAGTCTTCAGAATGCAGAACATCAGAGTTTTACTCAGAATGTTGAAGGCGTTGAAGCAGTTTCTTGGGTGTATCCTTTGGCTGGCACTACACGTGCACCACACCCTGCTTCAACTGAAGCCACTGACAGTACCACTGCTCCAAGACCCAAGAAGCGCACTCGTGTTCTCAACGACCGAGAGCTTCTTGTGGCTCTACATCAGAAACAAGATAGGCATCATGATTGGCTGAAGCGTCAGATGAAAAGCCTCTTGGTGGATGTCAATCGCACTCGAAATCTTGCCACCAAGAATGCGTTCGTTGCCCATGAAACCTGACGTCGCACATGGAAAGGGCTAACGATGATGCTTTCTGAAGCTGAACTTCAAGAGGATGGCTTCAATGAGAGATTCAAGTTCGACTCCACACCTCCTCGAAGGGCTGTGCTGCTAGGAACTCCATCCCTTGAAGACTCTGAGTTCTCTTCCTCTGCTGCCACAGTGACTGCCAGAATTATTGAGGAACAAGACGATGCCACTTCACCGCCATATACTTCAGCACCTCCAAGCTCTTCTGCACCGCTAAACAACACCAACAATCCTGCTGCTTCACCTACTCCTCATGGGAACGAGTAGAGGCTCTATGTCTTCAAACCTTTTTTGGTCATTACTGACAAAAGGGGGAGAAGCATATGAGATTGATAGTCTTCAAGCAGGTTCATATGGGCGGGTGCCTTATATTTTGCTTCGTGCTTACAACTCTCGTTTTTGCTACATTTGGTTCTTATGAGTTGTAACACTTAAACTAGATGGTCGTCTGCTACTTATTTGCCACCTTGTTTTGCGAAGATAAATTCCGCATGTGCGACGATAAATTCCGCACTTAGCTCATTCTGCAGACGTCCATTTTCTATTATGCATTTCACTATCTTCATATACTTCACATGCATAGTGGATTGTCATCATAAGTTGAAGTGGGTCTCCACAAGTACAACCTGCCATGTGCATTTGCATTCCAAAAGCAAATTAACTTATATGCACATCTTCAGGGGGAGCCCTTGCAACTTATGAAGACAATTCATTATCCTTTGCAATTTCACAGATCATATTCCCCATTGAAAACTTCAACTAGTTTGTCATCAATCACCAAAAAGGGGGAGATTGTAAGTGCATCTAGTGCCACCCCTAGTTGGTTTTGGAGTATTTACGACAAACCTAGTTGAGGGACTAATGTGTTTGTGAGAATTGCAGAATAACACAGGTAGAAGTCCCTCATGATTCGGTTTTACTACCAGAGATGACCCCTAAAAATGTATGAAGACATTGAAGTCAAAGGTGGTATATGAAGATATTCACATTGAAGACTATGACAAGAGAAGACACGATATGAAGCCTATGGAGCTCGAAGACTTAGATCTTTCGTAGTTCTTTTTCTTTTTGTGTTGAGTCATAGGAACCACCGTACTGTTAAGTGGGGTCCAAGAGAACCAGTCAGAATGACTGAAGTGATGCCTAAACCAAAAACCTATGTCTTCGAGTGAAGACTATGAGAACGAATCTTGTCCAGAGTCGGACAAGTCAGCTTTGCTTGTAGCCCAAGTAAAGTTGCCGTGTGAGTTTGAAATCTGACCGTTGGAACACGTGTCAGTTCCTTAGTGACCCAGGGTCATTTCGGACAAATCAGGCCGGGTTGCCAAGTGGCTATAAATAGCCCACCCCCTACAACCATAAACGGTTGGCTGCTCAGATTGAGAGTACGGCTTTTGTCGTTTGAGAGCAACCCACCTCGAAGCCTTTGAGAGAGAATTCCTTGCGAGGATAAAAGCCCTAACCACCAGAGCCAGAGAGAATTGGGCATCACTTAAGTCTTCTTATCTGTGTGATCTGAAGACTTATTACACTTAAGGACTGTGCATCCTCCAGTCGGTTAGGCTCACGTTCTGAGCTTCCAAAAGACATTGTGGATTGCCAGTGAACGAAGTCTGTGAAGCTTTGGGAGTCTACCTTGAAGACTTACCAGAGTGATTGGGCGAGGTCTATGTGACCTTAGCTCAAGGAGAATACGGTGAGGACTGGGTGTCCTGAGCTGCGTGTTCAGGACTGGGTGTCCGGGACTGTGTGTCCTAAGGTTTAAATACCTAGCCGATCCAACCAGACGTACAATTGTCACAGCAAATGGAACTGGTCCAACAAATCATTGTCTTCAACGAGTCACAGGTTTCATCTTCACTTCACCTTACTTACTGTTCTCCTTGTGAAGTCATTGTATGTTTGGTTTATCATTTGTCTTCACTGAGTGACTGTGTGTTCTGTTTGGCTTCACAATATCTTCCTACCTGATCCTTACTACCTAGCTGCTATTAGTCTTTGTGCTTTCAATTCATTGAATACTTGACTATGGTTTGCCTAGTGTAGTCTACCTTCCGCTGCATGGTAATAGGTTTAATTTTATCGTTTGTCTTCAAAACTCCCATGTTATGAAGACTTTCCTAAAAACCGCCTATTCACCCCCCTCTAGTCGATATAACGCACTTTCACCAATCAATTACAGAATATTAGAAAACAGAAAGAAAAGGGAAAAGGGGACTTACCAGGCGCAGCCCACCTAGCAGCCCACTGGCCGGTCCAGCACTGTGCTGGCCCAGTGCCAGTCACCTGCTTCCCCATGCCAGGCAAGCAGGAAGGTGCGCGCCCGCGCGCCCGAGCTTGCCACGCCACCACCCTGCTCGTCTGCATTGCCTGGGCACCGCTTCGACGCCGCGAACGCCTCCTCGGTGTTGCCCCGAGCCCCGAGCGCTCGCTCATCCCGCAGGCGCTGCATCGAGCTCATCCCCAACCGATGTCGCTGGAGATCCCCCACGTCGCCCTGCTCAGCTCCGACCGCCCCTGACATCATCGTCTGCTCTGCCGAGATCACCGTGAGCCCTACTCCATCATCCCCCTCTCAGTTCTATCCCTCCTGCACCATACGCACCGCACTGAGCTCACCCGCACCCGCCGCCGCCTGCGCTCGCCGCCGACGTGTCTCCGGCCATGCAACGGCTTAGCAGTTACGTCCATCTTGCTCACCACGCCGTGTAGAGCACGTAGAAGCTAACCTCGCGCCTCCATGCTCGTCATAGCGATGGCCCCAAGCTCACCCAAGCTCCGTAAGCCGCCAAAGACATCACTGGTGACGTTTCCGGACACCCCGAGCCCAACCAGCACCACCAATGGAGGCGGCGCATCCCCAGCTTCCCATAGATGGCCTCCATAGCCCATTTGGTCGCCAGAGCGCAAAACCCGCGCCGCTCCGCCGCGTACGATCATTGTCGGCGGCTAAATGCGGGCGTGTTGGCCCCGATTTTGACCAGGGATTTGACCTCCCCTTGGTCAATGACAGGTGGGTGTGGCACCACGGCTCAGAGAAACCGGAACGCCCCGTATTCCAGCCCAGAGATCGAGGAGAAGTCTCTGGAATACGGCACTGCTTGACATAGAACAAATCAGCTCTTATTACAAGAATAATAATTACACGGGTCTGATGTTACAATGATCACATCAGCATGGAGACACTATGTCTGCGATACTACACTTGCTCTATGCTAGCAGCGGAACAACTCGTAGCAGTGGAAACATTTCTAGCAGCGGAACAACGACGAAGGTGGTGAACTCCATTCCGCAGGGACTCTGGCTGGGACACGATCTAGCTCGCATGAACGGACACCTCAACAAACAATCAAGCAATCACGACATCACCTGCAATCTGGCATGACACGCCAGGTCAGTACATTGAATGTACTTGCAAGCTCAGAACAACCAAAAACATCAAGGCAAGACAATAACATAGCATTAAGCAGGTTAATTAATTAACAACTACCATGATGAAGCAACTACTAAGCATGAGACGAACTAGTACAATGCTGATAAATCACCATCTCAGATCTCCATAACCATATCTCTCTTGGTTAACCGGCCAAGCAATATACCATCTCGATCAACTGATGATCAAAACCATACGGTGATCTTTCCGGCGATCACTACCGTGACCAACACTTTGTCTCAAACTGTTATCTTTCCGGCGATCACAACCACAACCAAAACATGGTCTCTAACATCATCATCAACATCCTGCCAATTTGTGTTGCTCAACATATCAACATATAAATGACCTATTAGTCATTCCATCATGTGAGTGTTGATTGAACGGTGGGACCTAATGCGGACGCGACTATCGATAGATTAAATACACTCTGCAGAGGAAGCACATTGTACCCACACCATGGAACCCATGGCCTCGCACTCCCATTCGGGTGGACGAATGGCATTCCGACAAGACCATTGCAACTCTCCCGGCCACTCCGACCCAAATCCCCAACGGGCTGGTCCTGGGTGGCCCTGTGTCTACCAAAGACACCCCGACCACCGTCGTGGTCAAAATACTCCAACTCGGGGACTCGATACCATAATCTCAATGAGCACACAAGATTATGACTGCTTAACGGGCCAGGGCAGGCACGACATAACCTTCCCTAGATGGAGGCACCGACCAGAGGCCGTGTCAATGGACCGAATCAAGGCTTTCCCACAAAGGCAGATGTGGTTGCACTCGAAAAAGCCCGGTTCGGCGGCACCTGACCAACTTAATGACAGAATTTATCCCCAGAAAGGCGGAGGGCCGGAGCGGCCATGGTGGTCAACCGAGGCGAGGAGAGCCTCTCGAGCTCGCTTGACAGGCTAAGGAGGGGTAGTGAAGTGAGGAGAGGCTGCTGGTGTGCTCGAAGGGGGTCGGGGCTTCCTTATATAGGCGGGGGTGAGGGGCACGGGCTCGTTTGTCGCCGGGCACATCCGGCCGAGGCTCTGGCGACTGCCAACGATCACGGGGAGGCGCGAGAATGCGACGAGGGGGGTGCGGACGAGCTGCAGAGGTCACAGAGATGAGCGGAGCTCGGGGACAAGAAGAGGAAGAAGCCACGGCGCCTTCAATGCTCGGTCGACCACAGTGCGCCCGTGGACGAGCGTCAGTGAGCATCGGCAAGGGGTTTTACGGATGGGGAAAGAGGTCCAGGAGGACAGCGACGATGCGGTAAAACAGTTGGACATGCTTGTGCTCGCTGAGACGCCGAGCAGAGGAGGGGCCCGAGCAAGAAGCCATTCTGGACGCGCGCACTGCATGCCAAGTCGGTGGTCACCGCGCAGACTGGCGAGGAGAAGATGCCAAGGGTGGGAAAACGTTGTCTAGGGCATAGTCCATCCAGGGGAGGTTGCAACTATGGTGGTAGATCGATTAAAAGAGATCTAGTTAAACGTTGAGAACCCTCTGAGCTTTACTACAGTAAACTTGGGTGAGCACTAGTGATCAACAGGGAGTGTTTTGGATCCAATGGAGTTGTCTGCGAGGTTGAGGAAAAGGACTTTCATCTTGGTAACTTGGAGAATAATTGGATTAAGATAAATCATAGTTGCTTTGCAATTGACCAAAATGGTCCAGAAGTGAGATTTGGATGATGCACTCAAATGGTGTGGCCACTTGATCTAAAGTTTGGCAAGGCTTCATGATTTGATCATACAAAGATCATGTATACGTATCATACCAATTGGATTCACCAAAATGGTACTTGCTTCACAAACATCCTTGCTGACCAGAAACTTGCAAAATTTCTAGAGGAAAAATGGCTTGATGAAACATGCCCAAAATGGGTTGATGTAAGTTATATGGATAATAGAATGCCTAGAAAAATTGACGGCCATAATGGAGCAAGATAAAATATACTTGCTTCACAAACTAAAATTTTGGGCAGAATCAAAGAATTGAAAGTGAGCTCACATGGAGGCATGACATGAGTTCTACTTTTGTGGAGGGCTATGATATGATGATATGATGGACCATGCAAAATGACAACTCATTTGAATATGCCTAGCTTGTACTTCCTTCACAACCACTTCCCTTAGACAGGAACTTTGAAAAATTATAATTAAATAATGACTAGGCAAATGAGGTTGCGTTTTGGCATGTGGCAATGATATGGACACAGAAAGGTGTCCAAGGAGTTTGAGGTCAATTGGGAAAAAGATAAATGGCACTTGCTTCACATTGTGCCATTTAGGCCAGAATAGGAACTGAATTAATTGAGCAAGATGATAAACATGACAAATGAAATATTTTGCCATATTTGAGAAAGATATAACCCAAACAATTTATGAGAATTATTTGGGAATTTTAGGAGTGATGGAAATAAAGGTTGCTTCACAACCTAGGGCGGATAGGGTTATTCCTTTAATAGAAAAATGAATATTCCTGAGAAAAAGAATTTAGGGTTTGGTCAAGCAGTGAAGTGACAAGATCTTGGCAGGGTTTTGAGAATGATGAGCCACTTGGGAAGGAAAAATAGGATGATTTCCCAGGTGACAAGGCCACAGAACCACTCCAAAAAGAAAAAAACAGAGCAGAAACGAATAAATCAAAAAGAAAAAGAAAAGGGCGAAAATCCAGGCTGTTACAACTCTTACCCCCTTAAAGAAATCTCATCCTCGAGATTTAGTTGCTCTGGGAACAAGTATGACTTGAGGATACCGTTTCAAACTCGGGCATCCTTTTTCCTTTATTTATTGTTCCCCCAAGAATTTCAGATGATCAACTTACCTTGCTCTGGGGTGGCTTTTCCCAAATTTTGATGGGTCTTTGCTCATATACCAAATCCTTTTCCTGACGTTGATTTTCTCATATCTGCGGGGATGTCCGATGGATCTGATCATAAATTTCTTTTTGGTCATGAAAACCTTTTTACTTCTGTCATGGGGTTGTTGCAAGCCTTCTGGGTTCAATAAATGCTTAGAATTAATCATGGCCATCTTCTGATGGGATCTGACTGCTTATAGGTGCACTGATTTATCTTGATTTATTTCCTTTGGCTCGAGCATGTGGCATATACCAGAGATTTGACTGCAATATAACGGTGCATGGAGTTATACCTATGTCATTCCTCAAATATTTATATCTTGAGACCTTGCCCTATAGGGGCTGACGGACAAATGCTTTTCCTAACAGACTGACCGTGTACTTGATTCTGTCGGTGAGTATACAGGGTTTGAGCTGATTATTCGGCTTTTGCCTTTCTCATTTTGTCGGTATAACCATTTTTGGTAATACGCTGTGATATGTTTTAACTCTGTCGTTGAGGTCAAACCATTGATGTTGCAAAGGAATCTTGGATCTGACAGAACAAACTTGGATATTTCACACTCACCATGTCAAGCGGGTCAGCGGGATATACAAATCCTTGTAAATAGAGTAGGCCGTTGAAGGTGTATGTCTTTGTTGATCCATATGGAATTACGGCCTCCAACTGGTTTGGGTATCCGGACCCTGATGGTCGTGCAAAAAATACATCATACCTTTGTTGTCAGTCTCACCCTTTAACGGTCATGATTCTCTTTGTCAGGATACCTTGCTGAAATAACTTGGCCACACATGTCCTTGTTTCTTCGTATGACCATGGATGTGATTAATGTTTTTGACATTATTCCTTGTGCTTGTTTTTCTGACCTGTGTCCGCACATATATGGCATGTACTCGAGGTTTGTAGCTGTACAGAGCTCATTGCTGAGGCCAATCATACAAGAAGCTGACAAGAGTTTATATATCATCTTGTCTAGTGCGGGAATAATGACCTTGATGACTGTTGATTTTGTGATGTCATCTCCCGATCTTGTCGATCCTTGTAATTCAACAGATGTATCTCTGCTTATCTTCATTTGCATGGCTCACGAGGTTGTTAGATCCATACCTTTCTTAGGTATATCTCTGACAAACTTATTGCAAATCTGATCCTTGATCAGCAGAGAAAAGCCATTTGTGTAGCTTGCCGAGGAAGGCTCATTAGCTTCTGCTCGAAGCTTTTGCCTGTGTAGCGTGCAGAAGAAGCCTTGATAGCTTACACACGAAGCTTGACCTGAGTAGTGTGTAGGAGAAGCCGGGTTTCCGTACTTGAGAAGCTTCTCCTCGGGTTTGCTTGTTGGGAAAAATTCATTTCCCGTCTGTCGGAAGATTTTACTGAGGTATCATGGGCCGGAAATAGTTCACATATCATGCTGAGGAAAACTTGAGGAGCCTTGCCTCATAAATTTCTTCCGATAGTGTGTGGAATAATGCTGGGTTCTCTATATCCAAAACTTCATACTGATATCCATGCACACGTCGATAATATTTTGTGACTGATTATTTGCATGAGAAAATTTGTTTGACTGTCTTCCTTGAGCATATCACATCCTGACTTTCTATAGGAGTATAACATATTTCAAGTATCATTTATTGCCGAGCCAAGACTTTGCCTATGCTCCATACCCTTGACTGAAAAATATACCGTTGGTCTTGCATCTGACTTGTCTTTCTGCTGGCTGGATCATTACTGATGTAGAATTGATGCGGATAATCAATCCAAGACACAATTGGCATTCTGAGCAGATATTCCTTATATCATGCGGTTGATTGAGAAGGTCATAATGTTTAGCTGAGCTCCTTCCAAATATTTGAAATACATATTACTTCTTTGAGTCCGGTGTTAGTTGATGAGCAACCCTTTATAGGGGAAAAATAATGTAACACCGGGGCCCAAAAAGAAACAAGCAAAAGAAAACTCAACTAAACAAAAGCACACAACAACAATCAATTCACACACAATCAATACCATATATTACTGCTAGTCACACAATATGCATGTCTACTTAAGCACACAAATCTCGCAGGATCTCCGGTTCTACAATCTAGCATGCTGTGATGATGTGCACGAGGATGAATAAATGTGTGGAAAAATTGGTGTAAACAACGCTACACCAAGTGCTAGCTTAGCCAGGTAGCAGCCTGGACTAGCTCGGAGGTGAGCACGCACTCGGTAATCATGTAGTGGGACACAAAGGTCGCAACCACATTATTATCAAGCGGAAAAAGATCCATACTCGTCCAAGAAATAGGATAGCGGGGAAAAAACTGAGGCTGCTGACATTGCCCTTTCTTGATAACTACGATCATTAAGGGTTGCCAAAATGACAAGAAGAAGGACGATCCGTGATGGAAGCATGGCTACCACCGAAACAAAAGGTGGGGCTGAAGGAAATAATTCGGCGCGATACCTGAGCACCATTTTTGCAAACAGTGTCAGGATCACTTGGCATCACTCTGCTGGGACATTAATGACGCCAAACACCGAAGAATGAGCAAGAAAAGAAAACTGGAGAAATGCGAAGGCTGAGCTGTAGTGGATCCGGACCGATGCCACCTACACTCACCAGATTAAACAGTTAGTAACAAAATAATAAGGCTACATGCATGATGTGCAACAAACAAATGCAGCAACCAAATGCAATAAACAAGCCGGACTTTAAACTACTGATTTCTACCGGTTTCTACCGCTTGCGCTGACTAGGGCGTCCTACAGCCAGACCTGCTCTGATACCAAGCCTGTCGCACCCCGGCTCAGAGAAACCGGAACGCCCCGTATTCCAGCCTAGAGATCAAGGAGAAGTCTCTGGAATACGACACTGCTTCACATAATAATTACACGGGTCTGATGTTACAATGATCACATCAGCATGGCGATAATATGCCTGCGATACTACACTTGCTCTCTGCTAGCAGCGGAACAACTCGTAGCAGCGGAAAAACTTCTAGCAGCGGAACAACGATGAAGGTGGTGAACTCCATTCCGCAGGGACTCTAGCTGGGACACGATCTAGCTCGCACGAACGGACACCTCAACAAACAATCAAGCAATCACGGCATCACCTGCAATCTGGCATGACACACCAGGTCAGTACATTGAATGTACTTGCAAGCTCACAACAACCAAAAACATCAAGGCAAGACAATAACATAGCATTAAGCAGGTTAATTAATTAACAACTACCATGATGAAGCAACTACTAAGCATGAGACGAACTAGTACAATGCTGATAAATCACCATCTCAGATCTCCATAACCATATCTCTCTTGGTTAACCGGCCAAGCAATATACCATCTCGATCAACTCATGATCAAAACCATACGGTGATCTTTCCGGCAATCACTACCGTGACCAACACTTTGTCTCAAACTGTTATCTTTCCGGCGATCACAACCACAACCAAAACTTGGTCTCTAACATCATCATCAACATCCTGCCAATTTGTGTTGCTCAACATATCAACATATAAATCACCTATAAGTCATTCCATCATGTGAGTGTTGATCGAACGGGGGGATCTAACGCGGACGCGACTATCGATAGATTAAATACACTCTGCAGAGGTAGCACATTGTACCCACACCACGGAACTCATGGCCTCGCACTCCCATTCGGGTGGACCAACGGCATTCCGACAAGACCCTTCCATTGCCACAACACTCTCCCGGCCACTCTGACCCAAATCCCTAACGGGCTGGTCCTGGGTGGCCCCGTGTCTACCAAAGACACCCCGACCACCGTCGTGGTCAAAACACTCCCACTCGGGGACACTCCCACTCGGGGACTGGGTACCATAATCTCATCAATGAGCACACAAGATTATGCCTGCTTAACGGGCCAGGGCAAGCACGACACAACCTTCCCTAGATGGAGGCGCCGACCAGAGGCCGTGTCAATGGACCGAATCAAGGCCTTCCCAGAAAGGCAGATGTTGGTGCACTGGAAAAAGCCCGGTTCGGCGGCACCTGACCAACTTAATGACGGAATTTATCCCCAAAAATATAACTATGGTAACTGCTACTCTGATATCAACTATCAAACTATAATCCAAGTCATAACAATATCCAACAAATAATCCAAACATAATCTCATCATCTCCAAATACTCCAAGGGTAGCACAACACTACTGTCATGATGATTCCGAAAATAATACTCCTACTACTCCAATAACAAGAATAAAGCTATTCGGCTAAGATCAATATGTAAACATCATTTCCGAAAATAATACTCCACGCAACAGAACATCAACTAGCATCATGAAAATAATCATACTAACCACTAATAATCCAAAGGCTGCATGATATCCAAAGTAATACTCCCAAATATAATAACAGGTATCATCATGAAAATAATCATACTAACCACTAATAATCCAAAGGCAGCATGACATCCAAAGTAATACTCCAAAAATATCATATCCAACACCACCATGAAAATGATCATAACATAAGCCACTAATAACCCAATGGCAACATGTCAACCACATAAGCCGCAAAATGTAAGTCCTAGAACTCCAAGCAACATCATGGCAATAACAAGATCAAAATACAACTCGGAGAAATTGCCATGCACAAAGTCATGTAGCTAAAGCAATATTTTAAACGAGTTCAAATAATTTAAACCATGTCACTGCATTGCAATCATGCAAATGGAGGGTGTGGCTTGCCTGGGGTGGAAGAAATCACCGGGATAAAGTGCGAGAAACTCGCGGAAAGGATCGCCGGAAAATGTACTCTCTCGGAGGGGGCTGAACAAGGTAGGGGGAAAATGGTCACTTTCAGAATGTCAACACATGGTGAAAATGGTTCCATCAGAACGGGCTCGACGAAACGAAGAAATGGGCTTTGGATTCACCTCAAACGGAGTTGCGAGCAAAGAGTTATAGCCCGACGAAGTTCAGGGACTAATCTGTAAAGATTTCTCCACAAACAGGTCCCTGGACTGGAAAACAGAAAATGTATTTCAGATAATACGCTTTCAGAACAGGACAGCGTATTCTTGGCCGCAATAGAGGGTAATACGCCTTCCTTAAGGGAAAACGTATTCTGCTTGAAGCAAAGGGAAAATACGTTTTCGTTCGAAAGAAGACGTATCCACGGGAATACGCTTCCACTTACCACGTGGGCAGAGGCGGGGCCAGGCACTCGGGTCGCTGACGGGCGGGTCCCCCAGGGGTGGGGCCCGTCACTTATCCAGCTAGGCAGGGCGGGGTCAACGCCTGTGCAGCTGACCAGCGGGGCCCGCGTGGAGGAGGGGCCCACCTGGCTTGGCTCCTTCTTCCTCCTCTCGTCTCCCTCGACAGGAAACAGAGGAGCGGCAGGGAAGGCCGTGGCCGGTGCTGGCCCCGCCGCCTCCGGTTACCTCCGGCTGGGGCGAGGGCACCAGCGGCCTCAGAACGGAGCGCTGCACCCGCCTGGGACAGAAGGAACGTCGGGGAAGGAGGGGGATGACGGCAGCGATGGAAGGGGCGGACGGCGGCTCTAGACGGCGTCGGGCGATGAGGGGCAGGGTGCTCCGATGGCTTGGAGGCGCAGAAAAGGTTCGGGAGAGCTTCGCCAGAGTCTTGGGGCTCCACTGGTGAAGAAATGAGGGAGGGACGGGCTCGGAAGCGACTGAATTTAGGCGGAGGGCCGGAGCGGCCATGGCGGTCAACCGAGGCGAGGTGAGCCTCCCGAGCTCTCTTGACAGGCTGGGGAGGGGTAGTAAAGTGAGGAGAGACTGCTAGTGTGCTCGAAGGGGGTCGGGGCTTCCTTATATAGGCGGGGGCGAGGGGCACGGTCTCGGGTGTCGCCGGGCACATCCGGCCGAGGCTCTGGCAACCGCCA